>NC_053426.1:19423988-19726394 GCF_007990345.1 Gossypium hirsutum | reverse complement strand
TTTTGAAGTCTTACCATTGAAATTAAGCAATTGAAATGGTTTAATATAAATAGATCCATGTTTGATTTTCTTATTACATTCAAAGTTTAAGTTAGTTCAGTTGCTTCGGCTACGAATGTGATGTCTCGCATTCGGACCTGACGACCAAGTCGAGTATGAGGTGTCAAGCTTTTTTACCTATATCATAAAAATAAAAAAAATTAAATACTAAAATGGTATGCCAGTATTATTATTTACCAAAATGGTATGTTTGAAACAATAACAAAGGGTGGAGGAAGAGAGATGGGCAGCACCCATATTTTTCTGACAAACTCATTAAATCATCATTACAAAATGATGTGTATTTAAAAATATATATTTTTTAAGAGTAGAGGGGGAGAGATGGGCGGCACCAGTATTTTCTGGTGCAAAAATACTGTCTAACTAGTGGAAGATGAAAGAGAGGCGACGCCAGACTAAAATGTGATAACCTAAAATATTCAGGGATCTCATATGTAAATTGTCACTTTAATTTACTGCTAAAAAATCTTTTAAGGTGCCACCTGATAATGTGGCGGCACCAAACTTCAAAAAGGCTAAATTGCTTTATAGGCCCTTCTTATTTTCTATTTTCTTTTATTCTCTTTCAACACAAAAAATAGAGAGACTTATTACCAATTGGCTCAAAAAGTTTTTTCTACCAAAAAATATTTTTTAAAAAAAAATCTGATTCCAATTGGAAATAAATTTTATTTATTTTTCGAAAAATATTTTTTTCAAATAAATTTTTTTTGTTTAAATTATTTTATTCCACTATTCAAATAAATTTTTTTGTAAAATTATTATAAGAAATACCAGACGGTCTAAATTTAGCAACTCTTTTCCCCCAGGATCCATTCGGGAAAAAGATAATATGCAACTTTGAGCTGTCAATTACATACTTTATGGAAATGGCAAACCAACTCGGAGAATTTCTGACACAAGTATTCAACTAGTTCAGACTTGTATAGTGCTGAGTTGGCACCAACACAACAAAAGTTCTTTCGCAGAAGAGGTCTATGTTTCCTTTGTTGAAGTAAGGACAAATGGCCTGTTTCAAAATTTCCTAAGAATCGACTCAGTAAAATATCATATTTTTTATATAAAAAAAAAGAAATGATTCGTCAGGTTCAAGATTGATTTCTTATAATAGGTTAGATCGTACCAATAAAAATCCATTTTATTCCAACGCAAGGGTTCAACAATCGTTTAGCCAAAATTATGGAACTATTCATACGCTCTTGAACAGAAATAAGGAATTTCGATCTTTGGTAATTTTGTCATCATCTAATTATTTTCGCATGAGCCCATTCAACGATGTAAATTATCACAATGTGATAAAACAATCAATTAAAAAAGATCCTCTAATTCCAAGTAAGAATTTATTACTTTGTTTTATTCCAACAATTATTTGAACAAAAAAAAATTTATAAAATAAATAAAATTTATTTCCAACTGGAATCAAATTTTTTACAAAAATATTTTTTGGTAGAAAAACTTTTTAAGCTAATTGGTAATAAGCCTCTCTATTTTTTTGTGTTGAAAGAGAATAAAAGAAAATAATAAGTAAGAAGGACTCATAAAGTAATTTAATCTTTTTGAAGTTTGGTGCTGCCACTCGGGCGGCACTCTAAAAGCTTTTTTTTATAAGTCAATTAAAATGAAAATTTTATATATTAGGTTCCTGAATATTTTAGGTAATCACATTTCAATCAAGTGTCACATTTCTTTTGCACCCAAAAATACTGATGTCGTCCATCTCTTCCCCTCCACCCTTAAAAAATGATTTTTTTAAACACACGTCATTTTATAATGATAGTTCAATGAGTGTGTTAGAAAAATCATGAGTGTTGCCCATCTCTCTCCCTTCACCTATTGTTCTTGTTTTAAACATACTATTTAAATAAATAATAATATTGACATACCATTTCAGTATTTAATTTTTTATTTGTATTATACAAGTAAAAAAAGCTAGGTGTCACAAGTGAAAAAAACTCAGGAGTACTTGGGTGTTTCTTTTGTTCATCGTGAATCTCATCATCCTTGCTCCCCTTCCGGTCCACTTCCGTGGAGTTCTTTGCCGAGGCAGACGGGTTATCATGTTGCTGGAGTGGTTGGTTGATTAGGAAAGAATTTCCCAAGGTTAGCGGTGTCGTTTTATTTTGTTTGTTTAATACCTTTAAAAGGAGTACTTGAAGTTTGTCCGAAACAAAATCTTGGAAAAAATAATCTAGTAAATTAAACATCTTTCTCTTGAGCATATTTCAAGTTTTCTTTACCAGCTAAAGTGTTGCCGCTCCTCTGAATATTCATGCTAGGTTGAGATTTTCTTTGCCAATTCCTTGTTTTTGGATTATTGTATGAGATTGGCATTTGCCCTTTGGGTGTAAGAGTTTTCTCCACTTTTTTTTATTGGCTCTGGCTTCCCAAAAATATGAAAAGTTTTTACCTATTACTTCTCTTTTATATTTCCTATGGGGTTTTGAGCCTGTTGACTATTCTCTTCCACTTTTTCCTTTTCCTGAGACTTCAATTTCTTCATATCTTCATATCTTTCTTTGGACTAGCATCCAGGGCCTAAAGGAGTCTTTCTCCAATTTTCCTTTCTTCTCCACAATCCCGCCATCGTCAAAGGAATTTGGTGTACGTTGCAGATTGATGGAAGCCGTTGCTGGAGCAGATTCTTGTATCGTCATTTTCATCGAACATGAGTCAAATTTGTAACCGATTAAACCACAATTGAAACACAAAAGATCAATTCACTTATTACAGTAGCTTCCTTCCTTCCTTCCATCTACTAAAATCGATTTTTAAGAGGTGTACTTGGATACATAGGCGAACAAACTTACCTCATTCGCTATTCATGCTAACATCGTCAATTTGTAGCAGCCCACCAAGGCTCCTTCTTATGTTTCCTAGTATTCTCGGGTCATTCCGGAAGTCGAATCCAAACTGCCATAGAGCCGAAGGTCGCTTCAGAGGCTCTAAATTTTGGGGTCCATCTTCGTATGGTACGGAATCTTCTTCCCATGAAGCACGGGCCAACATTTATCACATTATCGAAGTCTTCTCTAATCTCTAGCTTAACCAGGAAAAAATCATATCCCAGATCAATTAGTTCCATTTCTCCTCTAAGGCTCCATAGTTGGAATAGTTTGAAGCCGATAGTTTTCCTAAATACCTTAATAATTAAAGTAGTTCTCCATCGACCTTTATGGCTTCCTTTTATTCTTTGGAGAGATTAACCTTTATGATTCTATCCTTGTCCTCTGTGTTGTTCACTGGATCCTCTTTCTGACTCCAATTCCATATGTTCTATCTCTATTCCAAGCAGTTGACTAGGGCACTCCACAGACTTTGTCCAAAGGAGTGAGTGTTTTTAGGAGACCAACTTCCTGCAGTTCCCGTCAGCCAGAGAAGTCGTCGTCTGTGTCCCTTTGGATGACTTCTTTTTCTTCTCTAGAGAGAATATCTATCCTTTTTTTTTCTTTTACACTTTCTTTTTATGATGTTATTCTAATCATACCTAATTAAAATAAAGTCTTAACATAATTTAAAACCTGATTTAATATATAAAATTATGAAATAACGATTTATTCACGTATAAAGAATTATGCATATATTATCTTTACTAAAATAGTTGTATCTTGAACTTTTAAAATCGAAATAAAATGATTTAAAGTGCATTTCAATATTAAGAGACAACTTTTTCATCGACTAATAGACATCTTAACTTGAAAATGTCTAGATCACCTCCAAAAATGAGTTGCAAGTAAACTGATCTTTAATACTTGGAAAACATCAACATGCTCTTCTTGGGTGATATCCTCCAATCACAAGATTCTTCTATTTGAATGTCTTGAAAATTCTTTGAAGCAAAGTCTTGTAGATAGATGTTCAATTTCGACTTGAGTTGTTTCGATCTTAGCCTTGTAATTGGTTCTCAAGAAAATTTGGGCTTGAATCCTTTGAGTTAATTGTGTACACATCATATTTTGAATGCGAAATTTAAACAATCTATTGAAATAATATCTTAACTAAAATTTATGGTTTTTATTTCACCTGAGATAAAAGTAATTTTATTAAAAATTGAGACAAAAGGCTATTATAAAAAACAAATTTAATAAAGAGTTCTTAATTCTTAATGTATGATTGTTGTTGTTATAGATGAAAAATTGCTATATAAGATAAAAATAAAACATAAAAGTTTGATTATACAATAAATTTGATTATTTGAATAAAATGTTGTTATAGAAAAATCTAACTATATTAAAATATAACCAAACTGTTATAAAATAAAGAGAGATAGGGAGAATAAAGAACAAAGAAAATATGAAAGCAATAGAGAATGTACTTTATTAATCAAAGGGATGATTTGCAATGCTTCATCAAAGTCTCTATTTATAGGCATAAGAAGTATAAAAGAAGTAGAAATCTAATTATAATAACTATTAGAATTTAAAGTACATCAAAATTTTATCTTGATCATGATGGACATCCACTTAATAAGATATTCATAACACTCCCCTTGGATGTCCATTGGTAGATAATATGCCTCGTTAAAACCTTATTAGGAAAAACCTTGTGGGATAAAAAAACCTAATGAAAGAAAAAGAGTACACAATCTTATATTACAAGCTGCCTCGTTAAAAACCTTTACCGGGAAAACCCAATTGGACAAAACCTTGATTAAAGAAAAAGAGTACAACTTATTTTTAGACTCCCCTTGATGGCAACATTTCATTACATCTTTGACTCGATGCATTTAAATCTTGTGTAGTAGTCTTTCAAATGTTGAAGTTGACAATGACTTAGTAAAAAGATCTGCTAAATTATAACTAGAATGAATTTATTGAACATTTTTATCACCTCTTTTCTCAAGATCATGGGTGAATAATAATTTTGGTGAAATATGTTTCGTTCTATCACCTTTATGTAACCATCCTTCAATTGAGCTATACATGTTGCATTATCCTCATATAAGATAGTTGAGATCTTTTCCTATAAAGGCAAATTACATATCTTCTGGATATATTGGGTCAATAACCTTAGCCAATCACACTCTCGACTTACTTCATGTATTGCAATTATTTTTGCATGATTGAAGAAGCAACAAGTAATGTTTGCTTTGTTGAACGCCATGATATGGCAATACCCCCACATATAAATAAATATCCTATTTGAGATCGACCTTTATGTGGATCTAATAAGTATCCAACATCAGCATAGCCAACTAATAGGGATTTTGAATCATTTGAATAAAATAACCCCATATCAATGGTCCTTTTGAAATATCCAATTACATGTTTAATTCCATTCCAATATCTATATGTTGGAGAAGAACTAAATCTCGCTAACAAGTTTACAGCGAAAGCAATTTTAGGTATTGTGTTGTTTGCAAGATACATCAATGCCCCTATAGCACTTAGATATGGTACTTCAAGATCAAGAAACTCTTTATCATTCTTGCAAGGATGAAATTGATCTTTATTCACATCTAACGATCGTACAACCATGGAGTACTTAATGGGTGTGTTTTATCCATGTAAATTTTTTTTAATATATTTTCCATATAAGTTGATTAACGAACATGAATTTCATCTTTTAAATGCTCGATTTGTAATCCAAGATAAAACTTTATTTTTCCAAGATCTTTCATCTCAAATTCTTTCTTTAAATAATTTATTGTATTTTGAAGCTCTTCCGGAGTTCCAATAATATTTAGATCATCAACATAAATAACAATTATCAGAAAATCTGATCCAAACCTTTTTATAAAAATATATGGACAAATTGGATCGTTTTTGTAACATTATTTTAACACATATTCATTAAGACGATTGTACTACATACGTCTAGATTGTTTTATTCCATATAAACTTTTCTTTAATCTGATTGAACAAGTTTCTCAAGAAACTCTATATCTTTTTAGGATTTTCAATCCTTTAGAGATTTTCATATAAATTTCACTATCAAGTGTACCATATAAATAGGATGTAATAACATCCATTAGATGCATGTCAAGTTTTTCACGTACTGTCAGACTAATAAGATATCTAAACGTGATTGCATCACCACAAAAGAATATGTCTCTTCATAATCAATGCCGGGCCTTTGCAAAAGTCCTTATGCTACAATGTGAGTTTTATATCTTACAACTTTATCAATTTCATTTTGTTTTCACACAAATACCCATTTATACAGGCTTTTACACCTTTAGGTGTTTGGACTACAAGTCCAAAAACTTCACGTTTAGAAAGTGAATTCAATTTTGCATGAATTGTATCTTTCTATTTTGGCCAATCTTTTCTATTTTTACATTCCTTAGTAGATTTAGGCTCAAGATCCTTATTTCTTTTATTATCTCAATAGCAATATTATAAGCAAAATTGTTGTCGACAACTATATTTTTTTCGGTTCTATATGTTTCACGTATTGACATAACTTATTGAGATCTCTTTATTTTCATCATTTTCATTTTCACTTTTAGGTCCCTGAATCTCTTCTTGATTTTTAAAATTATTATATCATGCGTCTCTTCAAGAACCCCTGCCTCCACTATATGACCATCTTGAATGTTTACTCTTTTTTTTTACAAGGATTTTTATCTTTAGAACTGGTCGGTCTTGTAACATCCCAAAATTCTTACTTTTGGTTTCAGTTAAAATGTTACACAACTGCGTATCTGCTTCAGTAGTTAAGTGTTCTGGGAGTGTCTGAGAGGTCCTAAGTTCAAGCTTTGTCTTGAGTAAAATTTTGTCTTTTTCTGAATAAAGCCTTAACCTTGCTCAAAGGGTTTAAGTTTAATTGGTTGTAGTTATGTAACAGAATGGGCCTACTGGTTTGGTAGTTAAGATGTGGGTAGGTGTGCTAGAGGTCTGGAATTCGAATCCCTGCTTGAGCATAAGTGTTATTTTTGTGCGATAATGGACAAGAATTTCGGCTGAGTAGGGATTCTGGAGTAGTTATAAGTTAGTGGGATTGTAGGAGTAAATTTAAGGATATGGGCGTTATCAGGATCACTTTTGACTGGTTCCTGATTCTTTTTGCAAATTTTCAGTTCTCACTCTCTTTTCAAAATTTCCTGGCATCATTTTGCTATCTCTCCATTCTTCTTCTCCATATTTTGTCAATTTATTTTCAAACACTAGTACTCTCTTTGCTATTCGTTCGTAGTTACTCTTCTGGAGTTCACTCTTTATTTTCATCGGTAGTGGTAAATGTTTTTGGTGCTTTATAATCTCAATTTTTAATATATTAGAGACTTATGTATACTGTTTTGACAGCCAAGAATCGGGTGTAAAGGGCTGTCTAGTGCCAAAATGTAGTGGAAAGCATCTGGGGTTTTCGAGGTAAGCGTTAACTGTGTTCTTAATCTTTGATAGTATGGTAGTTTCGGATTAATCGTGGTTTTAGGCTGATTTTTGGGCGTTGGAATGTCGTGTGTAGGTTCGATAGTTCTCGTGGTTGTTTTAGCAGCATAAACAATACAGATGTGTACCCGAGTAGCAAGAACAAGTGTTTTTGAAAAAAGTCAAAGACCTTTCTGTCAACTCCACACGGGCGTGTGGTCACCCGTGTGGTAAGCCGTATGCCATAACACGGGCGTGTAATTGACGAGGCCAGGCCGTGTGCACAAGACATGGTCGTATGGCCAGGTAGGCCATGTGCAACACACGGGCTAGACTGATTTGGGCTGTATAGGCCACACGGGCGTGTAGGTCCACACAGGTAGTCTACATGGATGTGTGGAATTTTGGACAAGGCCATGTGATCCACACGGCTAAGGCCAATTTGGGCTGTGTGAGCCACACGGGCGTGTGGGCCCACACGAGTAAGCCACATGGGCGTGTGAGCCCATTTATCTGAAATGATTCCTAGGGTTGCATGGCTCACCCAAGTCGACTGTGAACCTACTGTAGGGTCGGTAAGCGTTAACTAGGCCCCTAAATATATGATCTGATTGTATGTGATACATGATCAATTATGCATGATTACTGATATATATATGTATACGTATGACTGATAGTTGCATAAAAGCATGGCATATTGTACTTTTGCATTGCATTGGGTTGGGATGATGATATTTGGAGGAAGTATACTGAAAGGCTTTAAGCCTATTTATCTGGCAGCTCAACTGCAATATACTGAATATGTGTCACATTCGGTACTACTTGGAGTGTAGGGATGGGTGGGTGTTTTAAACCCCACATGGAGTGTAAGGATGGACAGAGATGGTGTCTAGAGGCTGGTAGGTAGGACTTTGTTACTAATTACTATTTCCATTACTGATACTGTGATGGGCTAAAGCCATAATGCTTATTTGATACTAGACTGAAATGGGCTAAGGCCCGAACTACTACTGAAATTGTAATGGGCTCAGGCCCCAGACTGCATTTGACTGTTTATTGCCAAAAGCCTGTATGCATGTTTTCTGCAGGGATTATGCATTGAGTTATGTAAACTTACCCCTTTCTATTTTATCTATACAGGTAATCCCCAGACTTAGACGAATCGATGAGGCGGAGGACTCTACGGTGACCACGTGGCTACTGAATGGTTTTTATTTCATTTGTGGTTTTCATTACTTATTTTGGGCTATTTGATGTAATTTGAACTTTTTGGGCTGTTTACCGTTATTTTGGAAGTTCAACTGCTTTCACGAATTTTAAAACTGCGAAACTCAATGAAAACTCGGTTTCACTAAAAACAACGTTCTTCCTAAACGTGAATGGATTTCTTAAAATATCACGACTTTAAAAGCTTCTACTACACAACATGTTTTGATATGAATCCAATTCAACAAGAAAATGATTTGGAATTTTCAAGTGAAATAAAAGCTATTAAATGGAAAAGGTTTTAACATGATAAATTCGTTTTTAAATTCCATTTTATGTGACATCACTAGATTCGGCCATAACGTCTAGGCCGGGTTTGGGGTCTTACATTTTGTGGCATCAACGTCACGTTGCAAAACTTAGCTGTGGATTTTTGGTTTTAAAACTTGGTCTCTAAAAATCGATTTTCAAATGATTTGAAATGATTTGACTAAGTATGTGGTACACCGAATCTCTGGCACCGATACTGTAAGTCTTCTGAAACTATGATAAGTTTAAACTGAAAATACTATAGATAGTATATTTTGAAACTACGGTAGGTAGTATACTGTGAGAAAACTCTAGTTAGTATGTACTGAAACTGTGGTAAAACTGGAAGAGATTGCAACATACGAAAACAAACTCTAAATTACTAAAATTAGATAAATCCTATTAAATTAGATAAATCCTGAATCTACGATGAGTGCAAGAGGTATTCGTGGACGTGGTACTAGAGGCCGACGTAGGGGCCGTAGAGAGGCTTGAGTTGAGTCCTCTTCCTTGGGTAGTATATCGAATTTAGAGACGAGCGAGACGATAGTATCATTTGCTACTGAGACTGGGTCTTAAAATCGCATGGTTGGGGACGACGCATTATCCCAAGCTATGTTAAGGACATTGGAGAGCATCGTTGGGCCTAATACCTAATCTGGTGGCCGTGGGTCGATTACAAAATAACTCCAGTCTAATAGAGCTAAAGTTTTCAGGGGTGTCACTGAGTCGCCCCTAATGTGGCTGAGTACTGGATTGAGGCCATGAAGTGGATTATGGATGACCTGGATTGCACCCCTAAGTAGAAATTGAAGGGTGCGGTCTCTCTGTTACGAGATGAAGCTTACCAGTGGTGGTTGACTGTTAAAGAGGGTATTCAGCCCGAACGTCTGACATGGGCATTCTTTAAGACCACCTTCCAAGGGAAATATATGGGAGTCAGTTATGTGGACGTTCGCAGGAGGAAGTTTCTGAATCTTACACAGGGGGACTGATCTATGGCTGAGTATGAGGCTGAGTTCTTAAGATTAAGCCACTATGCGCTAGGTATGATGGCATCGGAGTATCAGAGGTGTGTCCGCTTTAAGGATGGCCTCAGAGATAATTTGAGAGTTCTAATAGCTCCGCAGAGTGAGTGAGATTTTTTTGTTCTGGTCGAGAAGGCGAATATCGCCGAGGATGTTAAGCGCGCTGAGTGCCAAAACAAAGATAGAGAGGGGGTAAGAACAAGAGGGATTCAGAGCCCTCGAGTTCTGTACAGATGCCTAAGAAAAAAGACAGATCTGATGGGCCAGTTAGAGCTGGGCCTCTTGTTATTGCCACTGAAATACAGCCATATGTAGATTGTGGTAGACACCACCAAAGCAAGTGTTGGAGGAGGACTGTGGCGTGTTTGAGGTGTGGATCATTGGATCACCATATTATGGAGTGTCCATTGAGGGCTGATCAGGTGTAAGTTTAGGGTACTGGTACTACACAGCCACAGAGGGTAGCACAACAGTCACAGAGAGGCCGTGGTTAGGCTAAGGGTGGTAATGGTATGGGCCGTGGACAGAGAGCACCGGGCAGAGGTTCTGGACAGACTGAGGCGAGACAACCTGTTCTTGTTTATGCTACACGTTGCCAAGAGGACAGAGATACTCCGGACGTTATCACCGGTACGTTCTTGATCTATAATGTACCTTACTTTGCTTTGATAGACATAGGTTCCACACATTTCTATGTAGTTAGCACTGTGTTTGAGTTAGCAAATGTATAAAGATGTTCCGCTAGAGGTTCAAGGGTCGGTATTTTTGGCTAATCTAATGGAGCTTCCATTTGAGGAGTTTGACCTGATTCTGGGTATGGACTGGTTGGTTAAGCACCGTGTCAGTCTGGATTGTGCGACTAAGAGAATCGTCTTGAAAACTAAGGAGGATAATGAGGTAGTCGTGATTGGAGAGTGTCGGAACTACTTGGCTAACGTGATTTCTGCACTGGTAACTAAAAAACTAGTTCGCAAAGGATGGGAGGCATACTTGGCCTACGTAAGTGTTTCCACTACTGAGGACACTACTGTAAAGGTTATCCGCACTGTAAGAGATTTTCTGGACGTTTTTCCTGAGGAGCTACCGGGTTTACCTCCTAATTAGAAAGTAGAGTTTGGGATTGAGCTTTTCTCTGGTATAGCTCTATGCTAAGTTCAGCAAATGTTAGTTCTGGTTACGTGAAGTAAATTTTCTGAGTTATGTGGTTTCTACTGGGGGATTTGAATAGATCCTTAAAAGATTGAGGCTATATTGGATTGGAAGTAGCCTAAGAATGTGTCTGAGGTCCGTAACTTTTTGGGGTTGGCAGGTTATTATTGGTGGTTTATGGAAGGTTTTTCACTGATTATAGCACCCTTAACTAAACTGCTACGTAAGGATGTACCGTTTGTCTGGTCTGATGCTCAGCAAGAAAGCTTCGAGAAGCTCAAGACTGTACTGAATGAGGCTCCTGTTCTGATACAGCCAAAACCTGGAAAGGAGTTCACGGTTTATAGTGATGCATCAGATGTCGGTTTGGGATGTGTGTTGATGCAGGATAGTAAGGTGGTAGTATATGTGTCACGTCAGTTTAAGATGCATGAGGCAAACTACCCGACGCACGATTTGGAATTGGCTGCCGTAGTTTTTGCTCTGAAAATCTGGAGGCACTATCTTTATGGTAAAAGGTGTGTCATCTACACTGATCACAAGAGCCTTAAGTACCTTTTTACTCAAAAGGAGTTGAATCTTAGGCAGTGTAGATGGGTTGAGCTGCTTAAAGATTATGACTGTATCATTGAGTGCCATCCTGGCAAGGCCAATATGGTGACTGATACATTGATCCGTAGGGCTATGACAGATCTGAAAGTAATGTTCGCTCGATTTAGCTTGCAGCTTGCTTGACGATGGGAGTTTATTGGTCAAGCTACAAGTCAAACTGACTTGGATTGAGCAGCTTAGGGTTAAACAGTTGGAGGATAAATCTTTGGGTCTTCAGTTTCAACAGGTGGAGAGTGGCAGCACTACAGATTTTGGGCTAAATAATGATGGGGTGCTTTGTTTTCATGGACGGATCTGTGTTCCGAATGACACTGATTTAAGGTAGTGTATTTTGAGAGAGGCACATAGTAGCCTTTATGTTATACATCCTGAAGGAAATAAAATGTATCCAGATTTTCGAGAATTATATTGGTGTCCAGGATTGAAGTGAGAGGTTACTAATTTTATGGATCGATATTTAACGTGCCAATAGGTTAAGGCTGAGCACCAGCTGCCTTCGGGTTTACTATAGCCGATTAAGATTCCTCTTTGGAAATGGGAGCGAGTGAAAATGGACTTTGTTAGTGGGTTGCTTTCGACACCCACTAAGAAGGATTCTGTTTAGGTCATCATAAATTGATTGACAAAGTCTGCTCACTTTATTTTGGTTTGGACGGATTATTCACTTTTGAAGTTGGCGAAGCGCTATATCTCCGAGAAAGTTAGAATGCATGAGGTTCTAGTATTGATTTTTTTGACAGAGATCTTCGTTTCACGTCTCGATTCTGGAAAAAATTATATGAGGCTCTGGGTTCGAGATTGGACTTCAATACTGTGTTCAATCCTTAGACTGATGGTCAATCTGAGAGGGCGATTCAGATACTGGAGGATATGTTAAGGAGCTTTGTTATTGATTTTCGAGACAGTTGGGAGGATTATCTGCCATTAGCCAAGTTCGCCTATAATAACAGCTTCCAGTCGAGTATTCAGATGGCACCTTACAAAGCTTTGTATGGTCATAAGTGTCGTACTCCTTCGTGTTAGACTTAGCTGGGCGAACGTCGAATGTTGGGTCCGGAGTTGGTTTCCGAGACAGATGATAAGGTTCGATTGATTAGGGATCGTCTGAAGCTGGTTTTTAACAAACATAAATCTTATGCTAACCTGAAGAGGCGTGAGATTGAGTATTTTGTGGGGAATTTCATATTTCTTAGGGTCTTGTCATGGAAGAAGGTTCTGAGGTTCGGTCACAAGCGCAAGTTGAGCCCTAGGTTTATTGGGCCTCATCTAATTCTGAAGCGAGTGGGACCGATCACTTATCAGTTGGAGTTAGCCCCAGATCTAGACCGTATTCATAGCCTTATCTAATTCTGAAGCGAGTGGGACCGATCACTTATCAGTTGGAGTTAGCCCCAGATCTAGACCGTATTCATAACGTATTCCACGTCTCAATGTTGAGGTATTACCGCTCTAATCTTACTCATATTGTCCCTATTGAGGAGATTAAGGTTAGACCATATTTGACATTCAAGGAGGAGCCAATTCAGGTTCTGGATCGCGATCTAAAGGTTCTTCAGAGAAAGTCTATTCCGTTAGTGAAGGTGCTGTGGCAGAACCATAGTACTGAGAACGCCACGTGGGAGCCTGATCATACGATGCGTTAGAAGTATCCTCATCTGTTCTAATCAGGTAAATTTCAAGGCCGAAATTTTCTTTTAGGGGGTAGAGCTGTAAGGTCCCAAAATTCTTACTTTTGGTTTCGGTTAAAATGTTACTGTAACAGCCCGATTTTAGGCCTAGTCGGAACAGTGGTTTCGGGACCACTATTCCGAGGCCTGAGAAAATTATTTTAGTATTATTTTATGTGTTATAATATAATTTTATAAGTGCATGTAAATTTTGGTAAGTTAATTTTAGCGATTTCTAGTCCAATTTCGAAAAAAGACTAAATCGCGAAAAAGGTAAAAGTTGTATTTTAGTGCCTAAAGGTGTTAATGACTAGAGAACTAAAATTGGAGGCCTTTAAAGGGAAATTGGACCCTTTTTAAGTGTGTGGCGGGCCAAGGGGAGACAAAATTTTTAAAAAAGCCAAAATTTATGGGATATTAGGTGACTTTTGACCAAATAGGTAATAAAATAAAAATAGGATGATATCATCCCTTTTTCATCTTCTCTCAAGAAATGGGTTTTGAAAGCTTCATATTTTCAGCAACTTTGAGGCTTAGCAAGTAAGTGATTTTAATGTCTTTCTTGAAGATTTTTACATTTTTGTAACCCCTAAAGCATGAGCTTTCATAAGAAGGGACTATTGTGCAAAATGATGAAGAGTCTAGGGTTTTTCCATGAGAGTAAATGTGTTGTTTGTTGTGTTTTTATGGAAGATTATGAGTTCTAGTTGTCTAATAAACAACTTTTGTGAAAGAAATTGCATGAAAACACCTTAAAAAGGGCTAGATTGCTAAGTTATAAAATGAGTTGTAAATGTGTGAAATAGTTGAAATTATGAGTTGCTATAGTTATGAAAATGGTTCATCTAGACTCAAGGAGTAAAGAAATGTGATAAAAATTATTTTACGAGCCTAGGGGTAATTTGGTTATTTTGGTAAAATATAGGGGCAAAATTGTAAAAATAGCCGAAGTGTGTCAATGGACTAATTTGATCAGTACATTGTTTTAATAAGTTGAATGTGATGTTTTAGATGATGAAAATCGAGATTTGGACCTAGAACAGAAATAAATCGATTAAGGGATAATTACGTCTTTTTTTTACCTTTGTGGTATTGAGGTAAGTTCGCATGTAAACAATACCATGTTATACATGTATTTAAATGTTATCATTACATGAATTGTACAAATATTAATGTGTATGTGATTAATAGAAATATGATAAGACAAAGCCTTAATAGACGAGGAAAAATCTCGTTTGAACATTTGGAATAGAATAGGATACGAGTGACATGTCACTAGGAATTATGAGTCTAGATGACTAGCTCGAGAGTGAGCATTGAAATTTCATGAGATATGAGGTAGCTTTAGCTACAATTGAGGCACTTATGTGCAAAGGCTTTTCCGAGTATCCAATTAGTATTCCAAGTGTTCAACGGGTAATCCAAGGAAAGAGTTGATGATGGTCCCAATGAGGTAAGTCATTGGTGAGTATGCACTTGAGTTATGTTACGAGTTGCACAAGTATGTATACTAAGCCTATGAGAATGCCTTGATATGTGATGATCTATGATGCATAATATGTGTTCTTAACATGATGGATGAAATGATGTTGTATTAATTTTGTGAACAATGATCATGAATGAGTAACTTAGCCTTGACAGATTTGAGTTACTGCAGTAGTGTAACTTTGAAAATACACTAAAAATAGTGGAAAATGAGTTAGAGGCAGAATAAAATATGGGATTAAATCTTAATGAGTCTATTTTCACATGAAAGAAATAGGGGAAGAAAAAGAATTCTATATTGTGTGATATTTGAATTCTTATAAAATAGGGTCTGAATGAATTCGAGATCCCCTATTCTGATTTTATAAATTCACCATAAATTGTACAGAAATTATTAAGAGTCATACCTTACATTCATGGATTCCTTATTGAGTCTATTTTTACGGGAAACAAACATCATGGTCATTGGAATTCTGTAAAGGGAGAAATTTGGTTCGTAGTGTACAGGGGTCAGAGTAGTCATACCCTGAAACATGGAATACTTTAACTAATAAACTGTACTAAATGGCTTGACCAAAAATTTTGAAAATTTTATGGAAGAAATATAAATGAGTCTAATTTTAGGGAAAATTTATGGAACTTAATTCGGAGTTTCGTAGCTCCAGATATAAATAATTTAGTGACTGTTGTGCAGGAAGACAGCTTGTCGTAAAGTTGAGAATATGTTGTAAACATTGATAAAACAAGTTAATGAGTTGCTTATTGTTTTCATATGAACTTACTAAGCGAAATCTTACCCCCTTCTTTTCCATGTTCTCTAGGGTTTCCAGGTTTGTTCGGGTTGGAGTTCGTCGGAGATATTATCACACTGTCAAGCTAACGCTATTGGTGTAGTGATTTCAAGTACTTTGAGTCTATGGCATGTATAGGAGTTTAAATATTAGAGTATGTGATATGGCTTTGACCAAATATATTGGCCTATTTTGATTTTGGGATTATAAATTCATTTTAATTATTTGAGATTTCATGGCCCTGTTTAGTATAGAAGTGTTAGTAAAAGTTAGGTAGCACCTCGAACCCCGTCCCGGCGTCGGATGCAGGCGAGAGATGTTACATTTAGTGGTATCAGAGCTACGGTTTAGTCGATTCTAGGACTAACATAGCATGTGTGAATCTAGCTATACATGCCATAAAGTGATAAAATGATAGTGTGATGATTTCTGACAGTTAAAATGTATTTTTCGTAATATAATGAATTCCAATCCCAATCAAGCTGTAGCAGATGGTATTGAGAGGATTGAAACATGCTTATGATGTGTCAAAATTGAGAAAGGTATGAATAGAAGTATGATATACATTTGAAGTATTGAAATGCAAAGTAATTTTGCTGAATGTGTTATGAAATAAATATGGAAAAGTATATTAGGATAATAGTGATGTATATTTGTATGCATGAGAAGTTATATTTTGGTTCAGGATTTTATGTAAATGGGTGAAATATATACATATATATGTCATCTATTAGAGATGGAATTGCTGTGTAGTTTATGCTTTGTTAATGTTATATATGATGTTATGTTTTAAATATGTGAATGAGAACTTTGAAGAGAAAATAATGTATTTGGAATGAGCCTACATGTAAATGATATCTATGATATAATGTCAAGGTGTATATGATATGTATATATTGAAACGAAGTAAGTGAATTACAAATATGATATGCTATATGAAATGTATTAAAATGTGAATAAATATGCATGAAACTCGGTGATGTGTATTCGAGCCTTCGTGCCTAGCAGGCTGCGTGCCGGTGATGTGTATTCAGGCCTTCGTGCCTAGCAGGCTTCGTGCGGCTGATGTGTATTCGAGCCTTCATGCCTTGCAGGCTTCGTGCCGATGATGTGTATTTGGGCCTTCGTGCCTAGCAGGCTTCGTGCCGGTGATATGTATTCGGGCCTTCGTGCCTAGCAGGCTTTGTGTCGGTGATGTGTATTCAGGCTTTCGTGCCTAGCAGGCTTCGTGCCGGTGATGTGTATTCGGGTCTTCGTGCCTAGCAGGCTTAATGCTGGTGATTCGAGCAAGGTTTAAGTGTTAATTACTATGTGAATTCAAAGTTAAATGAAAGAATACGTTTAAAGTGTACATATATGATGTTTTATAGACTTGATTAAGTCATTTCAATGTGTAATAACGAATGAATATTGGCATTATGTGTGCGAATGATTAGAGGCACTGTGTGTGCAAATTCCTTTAACCGAGCACTATGTGTGCGAGATCAGTAATTGAGGCACTGTGTGTGCGAATTCCTTTAACCGAGCACTATGTGTGCGAGATCGGTAATTGAGGCACTGTGTGTGCGAGTTCTTCAACCGAGCACTATGTGTGCGAGATCGGTCAGTGGGCACTAAGTGTGTGAAATGAGATTTATGTAAGACCTCATCTGGGACGAAGGCATTGATTTGAGATGTTGTGTAAGACCATGTCTAGGACATGGCATCTACTCGATATGTGATAACATGTAAGAACACGGTTGGACTATGGCTTTAAGTAAACGACATACTCAGGCAAGTACGACGCTCTTTAAATTGATAAATGTTAGGAAGTAGAATTGAAGTTAGATGTTGAATTTTAATTAGATACTGATATTCGGTATTTGAGTTTGAATTGGGGATTAATAGATATAAATTGACGATTGATTATTGTTTCGGCTGTAATTTTGTTATAAGTGGATACGTAAAAAAAATGGTGGATATGTTGTTAAGGAATGGATTTACGTTATATGTACACTTAAGTGCTTAGTTGAAAATGTGTTATGGATTTAGTCTATGAGATTCTCGGTATATGAAGTTATATGTGCTATTGCTGAATGGACACTATTTTGTTAATCTTGTTCAAGAAATTATTTTGATTAAGTTTCGACATTCGAAAGTTTGTAAGAATTTTTGATGAATGCTGATAATTTTGGATATACGAGTTATGCGCTAGAATAAATCTCATGCCAGTGTATTATATTAAGCTTTATGCCTAATCGACTGTATACAGGTAACGTTAACTATGATTGAATGTGCTAAATGAACTAAATGTTCAGGTACGTGGAAGTTGACTTTTCTTTTGGAAATGAGTTAAGTTGAATATTGAGATGTGATAAAGTTATAAAAGATATTCATTGGGATGTTTGAGAATATGTGTACTTTCGGCCAGGTTACAGCTTATACATGAATGAAAATGTGGGTTATGAATATGTGAGTTGATGTTATGTGTTATACATGTTAATATGTGATTTATATGTGTTTGAAATGCAAGTATAAATTAAGTTAAGTGATTATTGCTTATGAAATCAAGAAAATGAGATGTATGTGTATACTTGCAGAAATGTTTATGTATTTGTTTTAAGATAAGAAAGTGATTTTGTAGATCGATGTGAAAGCAGTAATGAATTACAATTGTTATTGATGAGCTAATGTTTATATGGACATAATTCAATAAGAGGACTAACCTAGTCGCTACTAAGATTTTCGGGGACGAAAATCCCTAAAGAGGGGGGAAGAAATGTAACAGCCCGATTTTGGGCCTGGTCGGAACAGTGGTTTTGGGACCACTATTCCGAGGCCAGAGAAAATTATTTTAGTATTATTTTATGTGTTATAATATAATTTTATAAGTGCATGTAAATTTTGGTAAGTTAATTTTAGCGATTTCTAGTCCAATTTCGAAAAAAGACTAAATCGCGTAAAAGGTAAAAGTTGTATTTTAGTGCCTAAAGGTGTTAATAGACTAGAGAACTAAAATTGGAGGCCTTTAAAGGGAAATTGGACCCTTTTTAAGTGTGTGGCGGGCCAAGGGGAGACAAAATTTTTAAAAAAGCCAAAATTTATGGGATATTAGGTGACTTTTGACCAAATAGGTAATAAAATAAAAATAGGATGATATCATCCCTTTTTCATCTTCTCTCAAGAAATGGGTTTTGAAAGCTTCATATTTTCAGCAACTTTGAGGCTTAGCAAGTAAGTGATTTTAATGTCTTTCTTGAAGATTTTTACATTTTTGTAACCCCTAAAGCATGAGCTTTCATAAGAAGGGACTATTGTGCAAAATGATGAAGAGTCTAGGGTTTTTCCATGAGAGTAAATGTGTTGTTTGTTGTGTTTTTATGGAAGATTATGAGTTCTAGTTGTCTAATAAACAACTTTTGTGAAAGAAATTGCATGAAAACACCTTAAAAAGGGCTAGATTGCTAAGTTATAAAATGAGTTGTAAATGTGTAAAATAGTTGAAATTATGAGTTGCTATAGTTATGAAAATGGTTCATCTAGACTCAAGGAGTAAAGAAATGTGATAAAAATTATTTTACGAGCCTAGGGGTAATTTGGTTATTTTGGTAAAATATAGGGGCAAAATTGTAAAAATAGCCCAAGTGTGTCAATGGACTAATTTGATCAGTACATTGTTTTAATAAGTTGAATGTGATGTTTTAGATGATGAAAATCGAGATTTGGACCTAGAACGGAAATAAATCGATTAAGGGATAATTACGTCTTTTTTTTACCTTTGTGGTGTTGATGTAAGTTCGTATGTAAACAATACCATGTTATACATGTATTTAAATGTTATCATTACATGAATTGTACAAATATTAATGTGTATGTGATTAATAGAAATATGATAAGACAAAGCCTTAATAGACGAGGAAAAATCCCGTTTGAACATTTGGAATAGAATAGGATACGAGTGACATGTCACTAGGAATTATGAGTCTAGATGACTAGCTCGAGAGTGAGCATTGAAATGTCATGAGATATGAGGTAGCTTTAGCTACAATTGAGGCACTTATGTGCAAAGGCTTTTCTGAGTATCCAATTAGTATTCCAAGTGTTCAACAGGTAATCCAAGAAAAGAGTTGATGATGGTCCCAATGAGGTAAGTCATTGGTGAGTATGCACTTGAGTTATGTTACGAGTTGCGCAAGTATGTATACTAAGCCTATGAGAATGCCTTGATATGTGATGATCTATGATGCATAATATGTGTTCTTACCATGATGGATGAAATGATGTTGTATTAATTTTGTGAACAATGATCATGAATGAGTAACTTAGCCTTGACAGATTTGAGTTACTGCAGTAGTGTAACTTTGAAAATACACTAAAAATAGTGGAAAATGAGTTAGAGGCAGAATAAAATATGGGATTAAATCTTAATGAGTCTATTTTCACATGAAAGAAACAGGGGAAGAAAAAGAATTCTATATTGTGTGATATTTGAATTCTTGTAAAATAGGGTCTGAATGAATTTGAGATCCCCTATTCTGATTTTATAAATTCACCATAAACTGTACAAAAATTATTAAGAGTCATACCTTACATTCATAGATTCCTTATTGAGTCTATTTTTACAAGAAACAAACAGCATGGTCATTGGAATTCTGTAAAGGGAGAAATTTGGTTCGTAGTGTACAGGGGTCAGAGTAGTCATACCCTGAAACATGGAATACTTTAACTAATAAACTGTACTAAATGGCTTGACCAAAAATTTTGAAAATTTTATGGAAGAAATATAAATGAGTATAATTTCAGGGAAAATTTATGGAAATTAATTCGGAGTTTCGTAGCTCCAGATATAAATAATTTAGTGACTACTGTGCAGGAAGACAGCTTGTCGTAAACTTGAGAATATGTTGTAAACATTGATAAAACAAGTTAATGAGTTGCTTATTGTTTTCATATAAAATTACTAAGTGAAAGCTTAGCCCCTTCTTTTCCATGTTCTCTAGGGTTTCCAGGTTTGTTCGGGTTGGAGTTCGTCGGAGATATTATCACACTGTCAAGCTAACGCTATTGGTGTAGTGATTTCAAGTACTTTGAGTCTATGGCATGTATAGGAGTTTAAATATTAGAGTATGTGATATGGCTTTGACCATATGTGTTGGCCTATTTTGATTATGGGATTATAAATTTATTTTAATTATTTGAGATTTCATGGCCCTGTTTAGTATAGAAGTGTTAGTAAAAGTTAGGTAGCACCTCGAACCCCGTCTCGGCATCGGATGCGGGCGAGAGGTGTTACAGTTACACAACTACGTATCTATTTCAGTGGTTAAGTGTTCTGGGAGTGTCTGAGAGGTCCTAAGTTCAAGCTTTGTCTTGGGTAAAATTTTGTCTTTTTCTAAATAAAGCCTTAACCTTGCTTAAAGGGTTTAAGTTTAATTGGTTGTAGGTATGTAATAGAATGGGCCTGCTGGTTTGGTGGTTAAGATGTGGGTAAGTGTGTTGGAGGTTTGGAGTTCGAATCCCTGCTTGAGCATAAGTATTATTTTTGTATCGTAATAGACAAGAATTCCGGCTAAGTGGGGATTTTGGAGTGGTTGTAGGTTAGTGGGATTGTGGGAGTGAATTTAGGGATATGGGCGTTATCAGGATCACTTTTGACTGGTTTCTAATTCTTTTTGCAAATTTTCAGTTCTCCCTCTCTTCTCAAATTTTCCTGGCGTCATTTTGCTATCTTTCCCTTCTTCTTCTCCCTCTTTTGTCAATTTGTTTCCAAATGCTACTACTCTCTTTGCTATTTGTTTGTAGTTACTCTTCCGGAGTTCACTCTCTATTTTCGTTGGTTGTGGTAAATGATTTTGCTGCTTTGTAATCTCGATTTTTAAGATATTAATTGGAGACCTATGTATACTGTTTTGACAGCCAAGATCGGGTGTAAGGGGCTATCTAGTGTTGAATTGTAGTGGAAAGCATTCGGGGTTTTCGAGGTAAGCGTTAATTACATGTTATTAATCTTTGATAGTGTGGTGGTTTTGGATTAATCGTGGTTTTAGGTTGATTTTTGAGCGTTGGAATGTCGTGTATAGGTTCAGGAGTGCTCGTGGTTTTTTTAGCAGCATAAATGATACAGGTGTGTACCCGAATCGCAAGAAATCGCGTTTTTGGCATAAGTCGAAAACATTTCTGTCGACGCTACACAAGCGTGTAGTTGCCCGTGTGGTGGGCTATGTGCCATAACACGGGCGTGTGATCGACGAGGCCAGGCCGTGCTCTCAAAACACAGCCGTGTGATCGCTAGGTAGGCTGTGTGCGACACACGGGCTAGACTAATTTGGGCCGTATAGGCCACACAAGTGTGTGGGCCTATACGGGTAGTCCACACTGGCGTGTGTGGGTTTTAGGCCAAGCCGTGTGATCTATACAGCCAAGGCCAATTTGGGCCATGTGGGCCCACACACGCAAGCCACATGGGTATGTGAGCCCATTTATCTAAAATGATTTCTAGGGTTACAAGGGTCGCCCAAGTCGACTATGAACCTACTGTAGGGTTGGTAAGTGTTACCTAGGCCCCTAAATATATGATCTGAGTGTATGTGATGCATGATCAATTATGCATGATTACTGATATATATATGTATACGTATGACTGATGGTTGCATAAAAGTATTACATATTGTATGTTTGCATTGCATTGGGTTAGGATGATGATATTTGGAGGAAGTGTACTGAAAGGCTTTAAGCCTATTTATCTAGCAGCTCAGCTACAATATACTGAATATGTGCCGCATTCGGTACTACTTAGAGTGTAGGGATGGGTGGGTTTTTAAACCTCACATGGAGTGTAGGGATGGATGGAGATGGTGTGTAGAGGCTAGTGGGTAGGACTCTGTTACTTATTATTGTTTGCGTTACTGATACTGTAATGGGCTAAAGCCCTAATGCATATCTGATACTGGACTGAAATTGGTTAAGGCCCAAACTGCTACTGAAACTGTAATGGGCTTAGGCCCCAGACTACATTTGACTGTTTACTACTAAAAGCCTATATGCATGTTTTCTGTGGGGATTAAGCATTAAGTTTACGTAAACTCATCCCTTTCTGTTTTATCTGTATAGGAAATCCCCAGGTTTAGACGAATCAGTGTGGCGGAGGACTCTATGTTGACCATGTGTCTACTGAACAATCTTTATTTCATTTATGGTTTTCATTACTTATTTTGGACTATTTGATGCAATTTGGACTTTTTGGATTGTTTACCGTTATTGTACAAGTATTAGTAGCATAGAAAAAATGCGCTCCTCGTCATTAAATTAATGTGTTTGCTCGCGGTAATTGTGGCCTCTCGGGAGAATCGATGACTACATCTTTGAGGCATTTGCTAGTACTAGTACATCTGAGAATTCTTAATTGGCTGGTTGTAAATAGCCCCGGGACTATGGAACAAAGGATTATCCCGGACACCTACACCGAGGTATTGACAGTGATTCTCAAATATCGCAGAACAGAATGTGATACGATGAGATAGAATTCAATAGAAACAAAGACACAGGGAACGGGTTACCTGCTCTTAACGGTTAAAGCGAACCCTTTCATTCTGACATTCTGAATTCTTTAATTCGGAATGAATCAAATCTTCTCAAGTAGGATTCGAACCTACGACCAGTCAATTAACAGCCGACCGCTCTACCGCTGAGCTACCGCGAATTTTAAAATTATGCAACTCAACAAAAACTTGGTTTCACTAAAAATAACGTTCTTCCTAAACGCAAATGGCTTTATCAAAATATCATGGTTTTAAAAGCTTCCGCTACACAATATGTTTTGAAATGAACCCAATTCAATGAGAAAATGATTTGGAATTGTCAAGTGAAATAGAAGCTATTAAACGGAAAAGGTTTTAACATGATAAATTCGTTTTCAAATTCCATTCCATATGACATCGCCAGATTCGACCATAACGTTTAGGCCGGTTTTGGGGTGTTACAAGTCTTCTACACTTCAGGTAAGGATTACTTTCTTTTGCACTAATAATTTGTCCTATTAGGACATCAATTCGTATTAGAGCATTTTCAGCTGGTATGTAAGATTTAATGAATCTGGCAGTTGATTTGTAAAATGATTCATCTGTTGAACTTTTGGTTCACATTGCTTTGTACGATGACCTTAGACATTGATAATTCATCTCAAATACTTTATTAATCCAGCTTTTTATTCTCTTGCCCTAATGTCATAACTAAATATCGAATTAATAGCTCAAAATATCATAAGGAGACTCATATAAATATAGATTCCCAATCTCTTATGATTATCCATCTTTGTGCGTTGTGGTTGAGCAGTTGGAACATATACCACACATCCAAAAATTATAAGATTGGAAATATTTGCCTCTTGACCAAAAATCAATTGTAATGGTGAGTATTTATAATTTATTGGCTTGATGCGTACAACATGTAAATCAGCAGAATCTCATGTTGAAATAAAAAGTTTTGTTCTCATAAGTAATGATTTAGCTATTAGTTAGAGACATTTTGATAAACAATTCAGCTAAATTATTTTGTGTGTGAACATGAACTACAAGATGTTCAACTTTTATCCCAATTGACATGCAATAATCATTGAAAACTTGGGATGTAAACTCACCAACATTAGCAAGATGAATTGTTTTAATTGTATAATCTGAAATTAATCATTTAAACAAGCAATCTCGCAAACGACAGGTTGCGAGTTGATAACGTATGTGATTATTTTGTAGATGCATCTACCAAAATTATATAATATCAAGACCATCCAAATGGTGGATGAATTAGTCCATATTCATTTCAGAAATGCAAGAAATTAAATCTCAACTTTAGTTAGTGAGTTTATAGTAACCAATTTTTATTGAGAACAAGCAACAAATGAGAATTCTTTAAATTAAAAAATTTCTGGTTCTTTAATGGATGTCTATATGAATTCTCAATTAATTTTCGCATCATATTCGGTCCGGGGTGGTCTAATTGGTCACGCCAAGTAGTAAATGCATTTGTATTAGTAAACTTCTAGTTTACTTTAACATGTGTTTCAATTGTACTAAATTGTAACAAATTGATAATTTTATTATCATTCCTTTTAATTTGTATCCACATATAAGTACTATTGTGACATTTACTACTGGAAATTTCTAAATCAATGTGAAGTCCAATGCCACCAAGTCAATAAATATAATTTCCAAATAATTATATACAGTATTCGTTTTAGGAAATATGCCAAAATCTTCAAATGCCCAAAAATCTTTTAATAGCAAACTTTGAGAGTGGATCTTATTTTCCAGGAGCACAACAGGTACATAACCAATGACTTTTCATACATAAGTTTTCTCTCTTGCAAGTTCTCATCAGTAATATTTTACCCCGTAATTTTAATTGAGAACTCATTCTAAATACTGTAGAGTTATACTCACAGTTTTTTTAAAAAACTTGCAACTTTAGGTGAATCCAACCATAATAAGCTTTAGATAGAAATATCATATTCTATTGCTCATGAGTAGATATTTTACAGTCAAATATTTTTCTTTCAACCCTTTAATAGGGATGATAACAAAATAATATCACAAAGATTATAAAATAAATATAAATTAATAGCCCAATCCCCTTTTTTATTCATGTGAAATATAATATTTTCCTCATTTACAATTTTAATACAAGATCCATTACAAATAACTTTTAAAAGTAATGTATTAACCATCACAAATTTTGTGCTTTTTAGATAGTGATATATTAGCTCTTTTGGAGCTTTCAACTAATTTTGTACTATCGAATATTGGAATAATATTTGTTTGTTTCAATATCAAATAAGATAAATATTTTCTATCTGTAATGATAGAATTCATTACTACATTTTCATATCATTCCTCAAAGAATATTAACAGAATCAAAATATTTGGGCATGCGCCACATATGTGGCCAATTATCTTTCATATCACATTGATAACATAAGTTATCTTTACCCTTTGAAAAGTTATCTTGAGAACTTTCATTATTCTCTTATTTATTACTGTATTCCCACTTTTAGTGATCCATGAGTATATCTTTTATTTTCTTTATGTTTACATTTATTTTAGGGAATGCAACAAATCTAGTAGGATGGACTTATAAACATCCTAATAAATTCTTTATTTTATAATCACCATTGAAAACATGCGTGAGATTTCAAATCAAAATATATTTATTCATATTGTCATGATTAGTCTCCAATTATAATAAATATGATATAATAAATAAAACATAGTAGAATATATCTGAAAATCTTTAACATCATTGTCATCACATTTACTATTATCACAAGCACCATTATAAGTAGTAAAATAACTTTGTTTTCGTAATAACATTTTTTCGTGTACGATGCTTGAAAATTATTCGATACACATTGTACCAAATTTCAATATCACATATATATTATAAAATCTTATGTTGCTTTTATAAGATATTTATAAATTCAATTTAAAAGATATCATACAATCATTCAATATTAGCAAGTTAATAAGACTAAATAGATCCTATCAAACTTCCCTTTAATCAACAATGGTAGGTTAATAACACTTTCCACCATATTTAAAATTTCAAGAATATTTAATAACAAGAATTTAATAATTAAAACATCTAAATATTATGCATAATATAACTTAATTTAAAAAAAATCAAAAAGAATAATTTACCAAAAAATAATAATAGAGAAAACATACAATATTAATAGTAAACATATCTAATTAATAATTATGTCTTTTACATAAAAAAATTAACCCAGAAAGGCAAAAATCAAATACCATCAGAATGTGAACTTTATATCAAATAAAAATTAATAGTAGTCATACCTTAATTAAAAAAGAACATATGGTCGAAACATAAAAGTTTCTGACCAAATCTATACTTTACCCATGCTTGTACAATAAATCAAAGATCGGAAATAAGAACCATAATCCAATCTGAGATTGAATCTTTCAACATCCCGAAGATGAAGTTGTAAGGGTGAAAGTTTAAGGTGAAAAAAAATTTGATTTGTGGGACGACTTCGAAAGATTTTGAAAAAAATAGAGAATCATCGTGCTGATAACGTGTTATAAAATAAAGAGAGATGGGGAGAACAAAGAACAAAGAAAATATGAAATTAATAGAGAATGTACTTTATTAATCAAAGGGGTGATTTACAATGCTTCATCAAAGTCTCTATTTATAGGCATAAAAAGTATAAAAGAAGTAGAGATCTAATTCTAATAACTATTAGAATTTAAAGTATATCAAAACTTTATCCTGATCATGATGGACATCCACTTAATAAGATATTCATAACAAAACAAGTTTAAATATTACATTTTGGGGGTTTTTTTTATAAAACTAACCAGAAAAAAATTAATTACTTACGTAAATGACATTTTTTAAAATAAAATACGCTAATAACCTAAAATCTACACTAAAAGATGGTGGAGTGAAAGTGTTTGACCCCATCAACATGCCATGTCAACAATCGGGATAAAAAAATAATTTTTTGGTAGAGCTATGCAGAATGGCGCCACCTGTATAAATACTAGGAAAATACTGCGTGTAATAGCCCAATTTTGTCCGGGCCTGAATTACAAACAAATAAAAGGCCCAAACAGAAATTAGATAAACAAAACCAAAAAATAAATAACAAAGTCCAATAAAGGAGAGTCCATTTACAATAAATGTTGCCCAATATGGCCCAAATGAAGAAGCCCTAAAGCCAATGACACTAAAAACTAAACAGAAACCCTAATGCCCCCTGCACCGCTCCTCCCTTCACAGGCACACCGTTTAAGGATCCTCATCCCAAGATCTGCCCTTTCTGCCGCCATTTCACCAAAATGGCAAAAGGTCTGCCTCTCCTATCTATTGACTTCGCCACTTGCAAGAAAAGAGAAAAAAGGACAAATACAAGTGCATAAACAGCAAAAGCAAACAATAAAGAAAAAAAAAACAAAAATAATAAACAATGTTGTAAATAGGCTATAAAAGCCACAACAATCACAATTTAATTTTTTACAAAGAAGGCAATCAAAAAAGAAAACAAAACAGAATACAAAAATCTAAAAGTAATTTTTTCTTTTATTTATTTTTTTGAATCTTTTTATATATATAATAATAATAATAAAATAAAAAAACAGAAAAAGCTTACCTGACCTTTCATGGTCTACCACCATGAGTGGCTGAGGTTGTCACCACCGATGAAAGGTGACCCATTTTTAAGACAAAACGCTTTTTAAAACCTTAAAACCAAAAAAAAATTGTTTTATTTGTGACTTTTGACGAGTTTTCAAGAAAATAGACCTCAGATTTGGGTTCTAGGAGCCGAAGGGCCAAAAAAAAGGGTTTTTTTGCATTGTCTGGCCACTGGGAATCCGTCGGTCGCCGATGATCGGTGGCCGTCGTGAAAGGTCGCCAGACCAGTGGTCGGACTCAGAAACCACCAAGAGAGAAAAAGGGAGGCTCTCAATTTTTTTTTAAAACTAATCATAATGATTTTAAAAAAAATAATTAGCTTATATAGGCAAGGTTAAACGGCGTCGTTTAAGGCTGGCTTCAATAGCCCCAAAACGACGTCGTTTTGAATCACGACTCGAAAATCGACCCGACCTGCCTTAGGATCGGCATGTTTTCGCGACTAGGGTCTATTTGAGACCCCAGTCCTTCTGCTTTTGCAGCCTGTTTCAATTTAGTCCTGTTCTATTTTTTAATTTAGCCACTTAATTTTATTTCATTCTCATTTTGGTCCTTAGGCTTTTTTGGGAAACAGACACCCAAAACGATGTCATTTTGAGGCCGACCCGGATCCCCCTAGGATCCATGTGTTTTTTAGGGGAGGGTTTATTTGCGCCTTTGGTCCTTCCGCTTTTATGACCTGTTTCAATTTGGTCCTATTCTCTTTTACTTAATTTATTTCTCCTCTGTAATTTTAATTTACTTACAAATTGGTCCCTTGACTCAGCGCCGCCCTTCTGGGGAATGACGCGTGTCCTGAGTTTGGGATAATTTTCATTTAACCCCTATTACTTTTCTCACGTTACAATTTAGTCCTTATTTTTATTTTATCCCTATTTATCCTTTTAATTTCATTTAAATTACGATTTAGTCCTTTATTTTTCAGTCTTTTATAAATTGTCTTCTTTATATTTATTTATTTATTCATTTATTTATTTATTATTTCTTTACCTTTCTATATATATTTAAAATTATATTTTATATTTCCTTTTTATTTATTTATGCATTTTATCCCTTTACTATTATTGCCACTATTATTTGCCTTTTTTTATATTTATTCTTATTGTCGAAACCATTTTTATTTTGAAAAACGGAGGTCAACTTTAAAACGAAAATGGAGTAGCCACCAATCCTTTTTGTTTAGGTGTGATCAGGTCACCTTGTGATCGATCATTTTAATAAAGCATTTCGGTTTATTAAAACAACATTTTTGGTCTACGAAAAACTAGAAAACGGATTCGGGAGTTAGTTACGCGCGAGGAAGGATTAGCACCCTCGCAACGCCCAAAATTGGTACCGTATTGATCAATTAACGTCCTAATGTTGAAAATTTGAAAAAAGATTTTAAAATACAATTCCTTTAAAATGTTTGGACAACTTGAATTGGATATTGAGATTCTCTCGCTTAGAAGGAATAAAATATCATATCCGACACGATAGGACACAACATTTCAAACCCTCGATACAAGATCATCTTATAATTTCCAAAACTCATGCATTTGAAATTTCAAAAGGATATTTGGCTATCTAGTCAAACGGTAAGTCGAAACCCAGCACGATTGGGCACGATTTCTCGAATTTTGAAACACAAAATATTGCCTAGTTTTAATTTAAGAGAACATGGATGAAATTTTAAAAGGATATTCAGTTATTCGGTTGAACGAAAAATCGAAACCCAGCACGATTTCTCGAATTTTAAAACACCAAATATTTTCTTATTTTTTAGAAATCCTTATCTCGGGATACAAAATATCATATCCAGTGAGTTAGGACACAACACCTCGAATTCCTGAGAATAAGCTTTTATTTGAAACTTATACGTTTTGATTGAAAAAGGGTACCCGGTTACCTAGATTCAACGAGGAAAATTGGAACCCAGTAAGTTAGGGCACAATCTTCTCGAAGATGCCAAATACCGAGTATTGCCTTATTTTGAAAACTTTTGAATAAAATGATTTTACAAATTAAATGCTATTAAAACACGACCCTTTAAACGAATAAAATGCGATGAAATAATAATGTACAACACAAAGTAATAATTCATAAACAAATGTTATAATAATAAATCACAAATAACAAATAAATACAAAGTAAGAAAATCTAAAATAAAATATAAAACAATTCTAAGCAAATAATACATAAAATGGATTTAAAATGGATGTTATAAAAGCGTTCTAAAGTATATAAAATAATTTAAAAAAAAATTAGTATCTATTCAAGATAAAATAATGTATAAAACTCTTTAAAAATTTTATGTAAACAATTCAAAATATAATGTGTAAAAAAGTTTGAAATACATAATATATGAAAATATTAAAGTAAATAATGTATAAAATTGAAATAAGCGTTATATAAAAAGTTAAAATAGATAATAACAAAAAATGTAAAATAAATAAATAAATAAAATGTTAATAACAAGAGTAAAAAACATATATAAGAAAAAAGTAATAATGAAAATAATATTAGTATACAAATAGAAATAAAAATATAATAAATAGAAATATAATAATAGTAGAAATATAAATAGATAAATAAAAATTAGATAAATAATAATAGTATTAGAATAATAAAATAAATATAAATAGAAACATAAAAATAATAGGAATAATATATTAAATTAGTTAATTTGATAATAAAATAGCAAAAATAAAAAAGGATTAAATCGAACCTTAAAGTAAAATTCTAGGGTAAATCAGAAATAAAAAAAATGGACCAATTTGAACGTGTGAATAACAAGGAGGGACCAAAAGGGAAATAATTGTCACCCTCCAAAACACACAGCTTCAAGGAAGACCAAAATGTAGTCAAAACAAATTTTAAGGCCAAAGTTAAAAATAATGAAACCTTAATTGCAAAACAAATAAAAACAGAAAGGCTAAAAACAATCAGAGGAATTTAGAAAAAAAAATAAATTGAAATGAAATGGACAAAATTCCCACGTAATTGAAAGAGAAAAAAAAATAATTCAATTCCAATGAAAAATAGGAAAAGAGAGAATAATTAAATTCCAAATTGAAGTAGGAATACCAAAAGTCCTCCCAAAAGTAATTCGTTTTTCTTTCAAAGAACAAAATACTCCTGTTTATATACATGGGGTTTATTAAAAATAGCCTAACTAATTTAATAATAAAATAAAATAAAATAAAATAAAAATAATATCTTTCTATTTTTAGCCTTTTATCAAGTCAACAAATTTTGATAACCCCTTGACTTTCTCCATCTTTTTGATTTGGCCATAATTTAATGATTGTCTTTCAATTCGGCATTTTTTAGCTTGTTTTCGACCGATTGTATCCTTTGACTTCAGTTATTATTTTTTCGGGCCCAGACTAAAATTGACCTATTATATTTATTATTTTATTATTTCTTTTATCGCTTTCGGTATTTTCACGCTATTTATATTTATTCTATTATGCATCATTTCTTTTTTTTTCTTTTTTTTTTCGAGTTACCTTACTTGTTTTATTATATAAGGAATTATTATTATCCTTATCGCTATTGATCAATGCTATTACTATTATTATTATGGTTATATTATGCATGGTGAATTATTATTGCTATCACTACTATCATTTTAATGGTTATATTTTAGTATTTGAACTTGTATAGTAATTTTATTTTTGCTAAGGATTCTATCACATTACTTAAATAAGTTAATAGCATATCGCGTTAAATATTATATTTGTTTTTACTCAACATATGGGAACTAATCAAAATTGAGGCAATGTTCATTATTTTTGGGATTAGAGGAGTCATGCTCCTAACTTACGAATTATGATCTCTTTCTAAAACCGAAATAATCGAATGCCCTATTTAAAATAACAAAAAAACAAAATTTAAGTAACAATTAAAACGGCGATTATTTTGGTTTTCGAAAACTAAAGCGTCGTGTCCTAACTCATGAAACATGATCCTTCTTCTCGATTAATTCAGAATAAAGCCTTTTTTTATGAAAATATCTTAATACAAATGGATCACATTTTAAATTCTCTTCAAATTTTTAATTTTCGACACTAAGACATCAAGTAATCAATTAGGTACAAATTTTAGGTGTAACGAATGTGCTAATCCTTTCTCGTGTGTAACCAACTCCCAAATCCATTTTCTGGATTTTGTTGACCATCATTTTTGTAAAACAAACCTCTTATTAAAACAATCAATTAAGAGGTGATCCGATAGCACCTCTTGAAAGTGTTTAAATTTATGTAATTTTTTTTAAAATTATGTAGATATCAAAATGTATTCTCAAGTAAATACAGATCATACTTCATCGAGAAACAACGAAATAGTAAAATTAATTATAAATTAAATAAAAAATTTTTGTTTTAGTTTTATTTTTTTTTTTGCCCAGCGCTACTTTACTCAACATGTTTTGTTGTATGAAACTGATATCTATTTGGTTGTTATTAACCCTTTTTAACTCGTTTTTGTATGAAACTGATCTCTACGTGTTAATAATAAATTTTTAAATTTATGCCACATTCATAAATTTATATATTAATTTTTTTTAATATGACGACTTTTTTGCTTAATTTTGCATTGTTGCTGTGCTTGATTTCATTTGTGGGGTATAAAAAAGTTACATTTGTCTTCCACTAATTTAATACCACCTAAATAAAAATTAAAAATCCCATTCATATGAGGAAACTAGGAATATATATTAATTTGGCTTCAACCAATATATATATATAAGTGTTCAAATCAGATTGAATTAAACTCGAAATTATTAGAATTAGCGATTAAATTTATTTTTAACGAGTGAATATGTTTTTTTTATAAAAGTTCTCGTATGTAAGATAAATTTTCGGGTTTGAATATGCCTGATTTATATTATATGTAAAACTCTATATATTATTGTAGATATCAATTCAATTAAAATAAGTCTTTTTTTTATATATTTACCAATGCCACCTATGTTTTTTTAGGACAAATCTTCATTTTATTATTAATATTTTATTACTCATTTAATTGAACTTAAACAAAATATACTTAGAATGACTGTATAATATAAGTGTGATATTTTTATTTTTAATATATAAATTTATGTTTAAATTATATAAATAAATAATTTATCTTATTTTTATAAAAAAATTACCATATAAGATAGAATATCAAATTTTGAATTGGCGGTTTCATTTTCCCTTTTTGAGTTACAAAGTTAAAAAAATATAGGGATTAAATCAATAGAAAGACTGATAGCAAAGTTTGACCAAAAATTACTATGTGTAGCAAAAGTGGAAAACACATTCCAATAAAAGATTCCCACGTATAAAAAATTTGAGGGCAAACATCTGGTTCCTGGCGCCGCACCGTTTACATAAACCTCCAGGGTTTTACCATTGCGAAGAATAATAAATTCAAAGGAATACAAGAGAACCAATCTCTGAGTCCCATAAACAAAAGGGTAAGCTTCATAAAACCACTAAACTTATTTTTTATTTTTGATCTGCTCTTTTGGCTGTTCATTTCTTTTCTTTTCAAAGGGTTTCGTTTGGTTACAGTATAGTTAGAATCATCTTTTATTTTTGTTTTCTACTTTCTTATAGTACCAGATTATTGTTTAGGTTTTCATATTAACATGTAATGATTTGCTTCCTTTGTTTTTGTTTTAGTTGCTTGAGTTAAGATCAGTGAAAGTTAGGGTTTCTAGGGATGATTGAGAATGGAGTTTTTTTTTTTGGCATTTAAGCTTGCAAGAAATAAAAAGAGTTTATTTTTATAAAAATCAAAATTTGGGTCTTTTTGGAGGTTGGGTTTTAAAGTCTAAAGCACAATGGTTAGTAAACTTTATATCTTGTAAATGGGTTGCTCTGTTTTTGAGTTCAGAAGTCATAAATAAACATAAGACTGATTGTTGAAGAAAGGCCTTTTTTCTGCACTTTCTTTCTTTAAATATTGCGGATTTTATTTGTGAAGTTATTTGTCTTTGTTTTGTTATTAAATCCATTGTTATACCACAATTTAATTCTTCTATCAATTTCGTTGGTTTAATCTAAACTTCAATTGTTTTTTGTTCTGTTAGGTTGTAGCGATGGCTTTCTTAAGTAAAATCGGGGGTATACTTAAGCAGACTGCAAGTATGCAGCTCAATGCTCGGTTGTCCGAGTCAAGACCAGGCCTCTTTCAAGTTTTCAGAAGCATGTCCAGTGCCCCGAGCTCGAAACTTTTTGTAGGAGGTGCGCTTAAACTTTGCTTTCCACTTTAATATCAAACCATTTTCCCATCCCCATTTTCATAGGGTTTCTTGTAATTTCTTTCTTGCAGGTATCTCATTCCAAACGGATGACCAAAGTCTAAAAGAAGCATTTAGCAAATACGGTGAAGTTGTTGAAGGTATGCTACTGCAAACGAATTCCTGAATTCAATTTGCAAGTTCATAATGAAGATGAATTGGGAAGTCTTGAAATGCTTGAACCTTCTTCTCTACATATTAAACGAACTGTCATATTGGTTTTCTATATGTAGTGTGTGCTGATTAAATTTTATACTGTAGCAAGAGTTATTGTGGATCGAGAAACAGGAAGGTCGAGAGGATTTGGATTTATCACTTACACCAGCACCGAGGATGCTTCCAGTGCACTACAGGCTTTGGATGGACAGGTGATATAAGTATTCAGTTTTTGTGGGTATTACTTGTAACATCGACAGAGTTGCCTGATGTTTCAATAAACCCTATAGAATCCTGATTTGTTTTACAATGAAGAAGCTGATTGTATCAAGCATCTATTCAATAGCTATGAAATTGGTTGGAGTGCATTAATTCATTACCTAAACGTAAACGGTAAAATGAATCGAAATTAGTTGCATTTTCAAATTGTTCTTTTGTTCTTTTCATGGTCGTGGAAGGTCCGTGAATGTTTTTGCATTGTGCTGGCAAAGTGCTTCTAGTCTTCTTTCAGATAGGATGGAGATATACCTCTTGTGCAGACTTATAGATTCAGATTTATTGCATCTAAATTTTATCTATATGTTAAATCTATGTTACTTGGTCTGGGTGTGTTGGACATGGTATGTGCCGGATGTAGATACATTCAATTTTTTTCTAAGATCTTCATGTATTTGGAGGGCCCTTGAAGAATTATTATCCCCATCTCTTTGTCCAAGCATGTGTCAAACATGGGTGCCAAACACGGGTACTTCAATAAAAATGAATAGTCAGAGTAACATGGCAAACTAGCGTGCCCTTGCTATCTTATTTGGTTCACTTTCACATATGCAAGTAACATAAAAATTCTCAAATCTTTTTCTATCAGATCAGGTCCATTCCATTCCTTTGCTTTATCCCATTTCAGTACAAGTTTCACATTAAATTTACCACTTCTCAACTTATGAACATTTTTCTTTACTTGAAAATTAAGTTATTTAGGCCTTAATTTGAACATGTATGTTTAACTATAGATATCATTGCATGGGTTTTTTTTTTTTTTTTGGGAGTTAATCTGTCTGGTTTTGTCTGTCTGAATTCTTGTTGCAGATTCTCCATGGCCGTCAAGTAAGAGTAGACTATGCAAATGACAGACCTCGTCGTAACTTTGGAGGTGCTGGCAGCTATGGTGGTGGTGGTGGCTACGGGGGTGGTAACTATGGAGGTGGTGGCTATGGTGGTGGTGGTGGTAACATTGGATACGGTAACAGTGGTAATTATGGAGGCCAAGGAAGCTATGATGGGGATAACTATGGCACTGGTAGTGGTGTTGGCTATGGAAGTAACTTTGGTCAATCCACCAATTACGACAATGGGAGTTCCGAAGTTGCTGGTGGCGGCAGTGGCAATGATGGTTTTGCAGCTGGTGGTGAAAATGTGGGATTTGGTGGTGGCGATCAACTCGGTAGTGCTGAAGATAGCTACAAAGAGGAAACTGCAGGTTTTGGCCTAAACGATCCACCGAGTGACAACTTCCAGGATGAGGAGGAGGACAGGAATGGTGACTTGTCCAAAAGGGTATGAAATAACTCATTTCAATTTGATTTAGGGATAATAGTTGGATTGTTTTGGTTTAAGTTGTCAAACACACTCTCTTAACTAATTGTTATGTTTTAGTGATTCATGCGCCTCTAGTGGCTGTAAAACCTTTTTGAGTGTTTCTCATAGAGAAAACTGAATATTCAAAATTGAAGTGCCTAAAGTCATTTGGCTTATTATTTTATCGTAATTATGTCTATAATTCAATTAGTAGGTTGTGACTATTTTTGTTTCATTTTTCAATCTACAAATTACATGCATCAGTTGCTTCTCTAATGTGATTGTTATTCAAATAGATAATTGTCCATTTCAAATAAATATCTAGTTTGATAGTTGTGTTTATATGCACATAAATGGAATTTCTTGAAATTCATTTGTACATAAATATATGTTCTTGTTAGTGCAAAACACATCTTTGCTAACTAATATATGATACAAAACTTGCATTTGGTTATATAACTAGAATTCGGAGTTATTCATGATACATTATTTAATTGCTACAACAAATTAAACTTTATATTATATATCATCATATTTTTTTTTATCCATATTATACAGGTTAAATAAAATTGTAGTCATATAAGTTTTTGACTGCTTTGGAAATTCTTTTTTAGTGGATTTTTTATGATTGAAAAAGATGGACCAAATTTTAAGCTATTTAATCCACATCAATGAAAGAAATTCTAATTATCACTAATATTAAACAAAAATAAAATTTCCTACGCATACAATTCATAATTCACTTGAATAAATACACCACAAGCCTCTATGTTCTGATCTACATAAATTATTCTATAAAATATAACAGTGAACTTTTTGCATAAAAATCTACTCAATACTTAGTCAACCACTTTCGTAAATGCAATTGTATCATCAAACTTTTGTTTATTATACCAATTATAGGGAGGACGACGGAGGGGTAAACTAGTAGTAAAGGAAAGATTTTACAAAGGAGAGAAAAGAAAAACTTTGAGAAGTAACTTGAAGGAGAACTTTGAGTCAAATTTTTAGGTAAAACTTGAATGCCTTTTTTAGGCTTCTTCCATGAAACTTCCTTTTTTGTCTTTTTTCTTGGTTAGCTTCCTCTATCTATGCTATCCTTCTTGGATATTGTCCATATTCATTGCTTCAATTTCATCTAATTTTAATGAATCAATTGATAATCTTAGTGACTTCCAACTTTCCCATGTATTTTTAATGTCTTCAATTATGTGGGAAGGAAAACAATCAATCTCCATTTTAGCTATCTTTTTTAATAGTTGAATGAATTCTTTATTTTTATCATCCTGCAATATCTAGCTCCAGCATCGTATGCCAGTATTCTTCGACCATCAGTCCAAAAGCAATAAAATCTTGTTGAGGTATATATTGGGCTTTGGCCATTAAATCTATTCTTCCTTGGATTTGGTAATAAAAAAAATTATTATAACACTTGTCAATATATTTTGTCAAGTGTTCTTTCTCTTTTGTAGCTACAGATAGGTTGCTTCCTCCGAGCATTTTTGAAAGTCCAAATTTGATATGGTTGATAAAATTTTTCTTTCAGTTATACCATTAAGGTTACTGATTTCAAGATGAAAGTACTAAAAGAAATCATCTTCATATACCATACGTAATAACATAGATTTAATGGATGCTGTAAATCTTTTAATAAATGAAAAGAAAAATTTTGAACAGTTATTTCTTGAACAAAATCCCATTCAATAAAACTTATATCAAATGGTTTATGATAGAGTCTAAATTTTATAGTAGGAAAATTTTCATCTAAATGATTTCTAAAAACATAAGCTTGTTGTAAACTCTAACTTATTTAGAGTTTTTATAGTTATTTTTGGCACCTTTTTATTTAATAAATAATGTTAATCTCGAGTATTTGATAATTAATTGGGTGAATTTGGTTCATATTATGACAACATACACGATTTAATAAAATATGCAAATTTGTGCATAAATTAATTATTTCACATTACATATTAATGTGCTATATTTAATTATGCAGTGGGACCATGAAGTTGATATAATGAGAAGCTCATTATAATTTTTTGCATGGACATGAGCTATTCTAACCTAGTTGGACGACAAAAGCAAGCAATTTGGGTCATGAAGATGTTACGTTGACCTGATTAAAAATGGTATCCCATGATGGACAAGTCTGACAACTTAATGGGTCACAAAACCGTCCCAACAAGGGGAAGAGAAGCCCAATTCGGCAAGGGTACTTGAGCAACAAAAAAGAGAGAGCAGCTTTTGGGATAATTAATTAGAGGTCCCCACACTTGGAAAACAATTGAAAATCAGCATACTAACTTTGCCCAAGAAACCGCCCACCCCTTGCTTGATTCATACATGCAATCAAGCATGAATCAAGCAACCAACAACTTCCCCTCTCCACAAATTATGGTCGGCCAAGGGTGAGAGAAAACTAAGGGATCATTGATGCTATTTTTAGTAAACCTATGAATCATCCTTCAAGTATAAATAGAACCTTCATTTCACTCATCAAATCATCCCTTAATTATCCCTCACTTAACATTTATCCTTCATTTCGTCTCATCATTCACTAACCTCTCATTTATAAACCTTCTATTTCCCCCTTTATTTAGTTAGCAATTCCTTAATAAAATTCTCTCTTGACTGGCTACCTTGAGGAGCATCTTGCGAAGGAGCAACTACAAAGATCGTAGGAAGCCATCACGATCAAATCCAGAGGATTGCTGAAATTATTCTGAGTGTTTTCTTCTTTAATCTTTATTGTTGTTCTTCCTATTCAACATGTTTGCAATTTGCTTTAAAGCTTTTTCATTAATAATGGTAGCTTAATTTTGTTTAGCTAGGATATTGCATCAATTCAATAAAGTTATTTAAATCATGTAATGATGTTCTGTGTAACACCTCCTAACCCCAAGCCGTTACCGGAATAGGGCTACGAGGCATTACCGAACTTATACACTAATATTTAAATAAAACCGAGTCATAAACTTTACATTCTAGATCAATTCCTATCAAATTTCATCTTAAAGTCCTTAATATAGGCCTACGGGGCCCAATATGTGTTTTAGAAGTGATTCGGACTAAATTGACAACATTAGAAATTTTTCCTTGAAGATAGGGGCACATGCCCGTGTGGCCTAAGACATGCCCGTGTAGCCTGGAACATGGCCATGGGGCCAGCCCGTGGGCAGATATGATTTTTTCACACGGCCGTGGAACTAACCTGTGGCCAATTCTGATTTTTGCATACGGCCTGGGCACACGCCCATGTGACTTGGCCGTGTGAAAACATGATTTTTGACAATTTTAAAGTTATTTTCACATACTAAACACACCTAATTCATGCCCAAAACATTTACTTATAAATCTTGATCAAATAACATTCATCAAACCTTTCAAACTTAGCAAATTCTTATTCATTCATTTCATTACCTCTTAAGAATTATGCACCACATTAACATTCAAAATATAAAACATTTACAAGTGGCAAACACCAAACCTAGTACATGCCACATTTCTAAAAGATAGATGCATCACCAAAATTGATCTGAGGTCGGGATTGACTCGGATGCTTGATTGAACTTCAACTTTACCTAACCTTCTCACGGGAAACAACTGTACGCTGAGTATTGGAAATACTCAGTGGTATTATCATAATTCAAATTATAACAACAATAAAATATCATAACATACATAGATAATTAGCAAATCATACATACAAATCATACATATAAATTCATACCAAACTATCTTATTTCTATTATATCATTTTCAATGTTAGATCCAATAAATCATTAATGAGATTTCAATTAACTCATGAACCTTTGATTCATCTCTCAACCACATATAATTATTCAATTCACATTTCAAATATGAACACTTCATGAACCTTTGGTTCATGCCTTCAATCTCTTTACAAATTTCATCTCACATTCCATCTTACAATATCACTTTCTCATTTTATTCGATAGCTCGATTAATCAAATTTATTTGATTTTATTATTTCACTTATTTTCCCCTATTAACATGACTCAGACTTTTACGGATACACGGATCCAACCAAACACACCAGAATGGCGACCAACGCCTCATCGGATAGTTCGAAGCAAATAAGTGATGACCAACATCTCATCGGCTAAGTCGAAGCAAAGTGGCGACCAACGCCTCATCGAATCTATCCGAAGTAAATATGACACACCAAGTGTCTCATCGACTCAAGGTCGAAGAATCCCTGAACTCTTCCTATCTTATGGCATGCCAACTATATCCACCTTAGCCCAACTAGTTAATAGGGTATCAAAATCACATATTCATATCACTTTCACTTTCAATTGATCATAATCATTCGAATTCAAATCCATCACCATAACAATTCAATCACAATTTCAAATTCACCACAAATCATTATACAATTCAATTTCACACATGTATACATTCATCAATCAAATCCAATTCTCATTCAATTCAAATATCACTACTTACCTCACATTCAAATTTCATACACATATATTAAAATTAAACATTTAATAAGAAATAACTTGAATTATGATAATACAAACCGATATTTTTCTCGAGCTATTCCTCGATCACTTTTTCTTTTCCATTCGTATTCGACGTGTCGGTTTCTTTGTTTGCTACAAAATTTAGCATAAGTACAATTAATTAATAACACACATATTTTATATAAAATAATAACTTTTCATGCAACTTTTACCTAAATCCCAAATTTGTCTTAACCATTTTCATCTTCTCCCTTTTTACAATTCACATCATTTTCTTATTCAATTTCCATCAAAACTTCAATATAACCATCAAATTTTCATCATTTTACCATAATTTCAAACTTCTTTCAATTTAGCCCATAAACTCAATACTTATAGCCTAGTTTACAATTTAGTCCTCTAATCAATTCTAATCAACAATCCTATCAATTTGATCCCTAATTTCATCATTTATTCAACATAAACCCTACTCAAAAGTCTATCAACTTTCAATATTTCCACACAAATTCAAAAATACTTTACTCTAAGACTCCAAAAACACCAAAATCACAAAGAAAGGGACTTAATTGACTTACCAATTTAACTTCTAAGCTTTCAAACCCTAATTTCTCCTTTTTCTTTTCTTTTCTTCTTTCTTTCTTTCTATTTCGTTTGATTCTCTGTAACTATTTCTCTTTTTCTTTTGTTTCTTTATTTTATTTATTCTTTATTTCTTTTTATTTACTTAATTAATATTTAATTATAAAATATCTATATAATAACAAATAAAACTAATACATGTGTATTTATACACACATGTACACATGTGTTATTTATCACCATACAATTGTCACTATCTCAATTAATAGATAAAATATAATAATAATAATAATAAGTAAATATCTTTTACTTAATAAATAAGTAAGTATATATATAACATACATTTGTACTAATAATTTAAATACACATGTATTTATTCTCTATCTTACACGTGTCACTAATTTGGTTTAATTACTAATTTAGTCCCCTGTCATTTTTTTCCTATTTTAAAATTAATCTTTTACGCTCTATTTGATTTAGTCCTTTTTAATAATTACTTCTAATTAAACTAACTTCACCTAATTAAAATCTAATTCAACCCATAACTAACTTCGTAAATATTTTTAATAAATATTTACGGACTCATTTTCCTAAGACAGAGGCCCTAAATTCACTTTTCCGGTGCTCGTGAAATATGGGTCGTTACATTTCTCCCCCCTTAATAAATTTCGTCATCGAAATTTACCTGAGAATAGATGGGGGTACTGAGCTTTCATCGTTTCTTCCGGTTCCCAAGTCACTTCTTCCACCTTATGACTTTTCCATAGCACTTTCACTAGATGAACCCTTTTATTTCTTAATTCTTTTATCTCTCGTGTTAGAATCTCAACTGGTTCTTCTTCATAAGACAAATCCGGTTGAATCTCAATATCTTCAATAGAAATGACATGAGAAGGATCTGATCTATATTTGCGTAGCATTGAAACATGGAAAACATCGTGTATCTTCTGTAATTCCGGAGGTAAAGCTAATCGATAAGCAATTGGTCTGATTCTCTCTAAAATTTCATATGGCCCAATGTAACGAGGGCTCAATTTACCTTTCTGACCAAATCTCAACACTTTCTTCCACAGAAAAACTTTAAGAAATACTTTATCCCCAACTGAATACTCAATATCTCACCGTTTCAAATCAATGTAGGACTTTTGTCTATCAAATGCAGCTTTTAATCTTTCTTGTACTTTCTTGATTGTCTCTTCTGTTTTTTGAATCAAGTTCGGTTCAATCACTTTTCTTTCATTCAGTTCGGTCCAACACACAGGTGATCTATATCTTCGTCCATACAATGCTTCATACGGAGCCATCTGAATACTTGATTGGAAATTATTATTATACACAAATTTAGCTCAAGGTAAATAACGTTCCCAACCTGATTCAAAATCAATGATGCAATCCCGAAGCATATCTTCTAATATTTGAATTAACCGTTCTGATTGTCTGTCAGTCTGTGGATGAAATGCTGTGCTGAAATTAAGTCGCGTGCCTAGTGACTTATGTATCTGTCTTCAAAATCTTGATGTAAATCGAGGATCTCGATCTAAAATTATAGATGTTGGAATACCATGTAATCTAACAATTTCCTGAATATACACTTCTGCAAGCTTCTGCAATGACCAATTTGTTCTGACTACTATAAAGTGAGCTAATTTTGTAAGCCGGTCAACTATTACCCAAATAGCATTCTTTTTGCTCGTCGATAGTGGCAATCCCGTAACAAAATCCATAGTGATGCGATCCCATTTCCACTCAAGAATACTTATCGGCTGAAGTAACCCAGTAGGAACCTGATGTTCTGCCTTTACTCGCTGAGATGTAAGACATTTACCAACATATTCAACTATATCTCTTTTCATTCTGAGCCACCAATACAAATCTCGTAGATCATGATACATATTTGTGCCTCCCGGTTGTAAAGCAAATGAACCATCATGTGCCTCTTGGAGTATTAATCATGTGCCTCTTGGAGTATTAACTCTTTCAATTCAGATTTAGCAGGAACACAAACTCGATCTCGGTACCTTAAATATCCATGTGCATCAATGCTGAAATTTTCTAACGTACCAGTCTGTATCATCTCTCTTTTCTTCAACAATTTGTCGTCTTTCAATTGAGCTGACTTAATCTGGTCGAACATCACTAGTTTAACTTTCAATTCAGCTATCAAACTCCCATCATCACATATACTGAGTAGTGCAAACATTGCTCTCAAATCAATTACGGTTTTTCTACTCAAAGCGTCAGCCACTACATTAGCTTTTCCTGGATGATAATCTATGACACAATCATAATTTTTTAAAAGCTCAATCCACCGTCTCTGTCGCAAATTCAATTCTTTTTGGGAAAATAGATATTTCAAACTTTTATGATCTGTATAAATATAGCATTTCTCACCGTATAAGTAGTGTTTCCAAATCTTCAAAGCAAAAATCACTGCTGTTAGCTCCAAATCGTGAGTTGGATAGTTACACTCATGTGGTTTTAACTGATGAGATGCATAAGCTATTACTTTCCCCTCTTGCATCAGTACACAGCCCAAACCACTTAATGAAGTATCACTATATACAATAAAATCCTTTTTCGATTCTGGTAACGTCAAAATTGGTGCTTCTGTCAACATTTGCTTCAACTTTTCAAAACTTTCTTGACACTGATTATCCCATACAAATGGTATATTATTTTGTAGCAGTTTGATCATCGGCAGAGTAATCTTCGAAAATCCATTTACAAATCTTCTATAATACCCAGCTAAACTAAGAAGATTACGTACCTCTGATACGTTTCTTGGTGGTTTCCACTGTATAATCGCTTCAATCTTCTTTGGATCAACTCGGATTCCATCTGCAGATACTACATGACCCAGGAATACATCCTCTGACAACCAAAATTCACACTTGCTGAGTTTTCCATACAATTGTTTTTCCCGTAATATCTGTAATACAATCCTGAGATGTTGATCATGCTCTGAATCAGACTTCGAATAGACTAGTATATCATCAATAAAAACTACTACAAACTGGTCTAAATACGGTTGAAAGATATGATTCATGAGATCCATAAAGCAGCTGGAGCATTTGTCAACCCGAATGGTATTACTAAAAACTCATAGTGACCATACCTTGTACGGAAAGCTGTCTTTGGAATATCGCTTTCTTTTACTTTCAACTGGTAGTAACCTGATCTTAAGTCAATCTTCGAAAATACAGAAGTTCTTCTCAACTGATCAAACAAATCATCAATACGAGGAAGTGGATACTTGTTCTTGATTGTCACCTTATTCAACTGTCTATAGTCAATGCAAGTCACATCGAGCCATCTTTCTTCCTAACAAATAATACTGATGCTCCCCATGGTGATATGCTCGGTCGAATAAAACCATGATTTAATAAGTCTTGCAACTGTATCTTCAGCTCTTTTAACTTTGTAGGTGACATTCGATACGGAGGTATAGAGATTGGAGCTGTGCCCGGATAAACCTCAATAGCGAACTCGACCTCCCTATCTGGCAGCAAACCCGGTAATTCTTCAGGAAATACATCAGAAAACTCACAAACTATTTGAATTTTACCGCATTGGCTTCCAACTGAATCTGAATTAATAACATATGCCAAATATGCTGAACAACCCTGCTAAAGTAATTTACTAGCCTTTATTGCTAAAATAATTCGTGCTGGCCCACTAGTACGAATACCATTTACTTTAACCCGACCTTCACTCACTGTCTGAATGCTGAATCTCTTTTTATAATAGTCCAAAATCACTTTATGTTCAGATAACCAATCCATTCCTAATATTATATCAAAATCCCCAAATGGCATAATTAACAAGTCAACCGGAAAAGTTTTATTTTGTATAATCAACGAGCATCTTGGACAAACCTGGTTCACTAACACTGTTTGCCCCAACGGACTCGACACCTCAATAGACACTCTAGATATTTCATATTTTAATTTTCCCGATTCAACTAATTTTGAGTTAATATAGGAATGCGAAGATCCCGAATCAATTAAAGTATGAACAGGCTCAGAATATAATAGAAATATACCTGTCACCACATCATGAGCATTACCTTCTTCGTGGGTTCTGACCACATATGCTCTAGCCGGTACCCTAGCTTCAGACTACTAGGTCACTATGTCATTCCCTCTTCTCGTACATCCTCCTTTAAATACTGATCCACCTCTGCCCGATCCTCTGCCTCTAGCAGTAGAGACTGATCTCTGTGATGTCACAGGTGTAGCACTAGCATTCGTCAGGCAATCTTTAATATAATGGTCTGTAGATCCACATTTAAAACACCCTCTGGTCTATCTCCAGCATTCACCTCTGTTTTTTTTCCCGCAATGTTCATAATTTGGAATATTAACATTTCAGGACGGACCTCTTACACTACCGATGGATACTGTAGTTTGTTTCCCCTGACTCTTTTCTCTTTTATCTGATCTAAAACTGGATCTCCATCCACTTCGGGAATCCCTGGATCTTTTAGGTAAAGGGTTCGAACTTGCAGTTCCCATATGTTTCCTAACTAATTTAGGAGTTTCAGACTTTTTTTCAAATCCTAAGACTTGCTCTACCATCTTGGCTCGCTCAATCAAATCAACAAATTCAGTTATACGTTGAGATACCAACTGCAGTTTGATCTCATCTCGCAGACCCCGTAAAAATCTCTTACAACTATCAGCTTCAGTTGGAATAAACTCTGAGGTGTATCTACTGAGTCTCGAGAATTCCCTCTTATGATCTATTACTGACATGTCACCCTGTTTCAACGTCAAAAACTCTTACTTATTATCTTCGATATACATTTCTCCTATATATTTCTTTTGAAACTCTTTCTAAAATAGATCCCAAGTTATCTGATTCTCGGGTAAATGTCGAACTACTGGTTCCCACCATACATAAGCTTCCCCTTGCAGTAATGATACAACACATAACAGAATTTCCCGATGGGTGCATTCTAGTTGTTGCAATACTCTCTTGGTCGACTCCATCCAATTTTTAGCTATGGACGGATCAACTCCTTTCAGACACGAGAATTTTGTGGCACCGTATTTTCTTAGTTCCTTAATTGGGGCCCGTCTAGGAACAGATACAGTCGTAGTAGCAGGTATAGACTCCACTGCTCGTTGAAGAGCATCAGCTAATATTTTTACTAATTTAGATTCATTTCTACCTTTTTCATCTCTTTCTACATTAGGGGGTTGGTTTCTAACTGGATTTACACTGGGAGTAGCTGACTCCATTTTATCTAAATCATACGACTTTTCATCCCCAGTGAACATTTCTTTATTTATATTATCAAGGTGTTCATCAGACATCTTTAATCTATAAACAAATACAATTAGATAGGTCAGCATCTAAAAATCCCGACTCAGTTTTTGACTTGACTGTGGCATGTACTTCTAGACTCACTTACGAGCTCGATTTAGTCCTAAAATCGGCTAAACCTGATAGCTCTGATACCAATAAAATGTAACACACCCTAACCCCAAGCCGTCACCGGAATAAGGCTACGAGGCATTGTCGGACTTATACACTAATATTTAAATAAAACCGAGTCATAAACTTTACATTCCAGATCAATTCCTATCAAATTTCATCTTAAAGTCCTTAATATGGGCCTACGGGGCCCAATATATATTTTAGAAGTGATTCGGAACTAAACTGACAACTTTAGAAATTTTTCCTTGAAGATAGGGGCACATGCTCGTGTGGCCTGGGACATGCCCGTGTAGCATGGCCGTGGGAAAATCTGATTTTCTCACACGGCCATGGAACTAACTTGTGGCCAATTCTGACTTTTCCACACGGCCTAGGCACACGCCCATCTGACTTGACCGTGAGAAAATATGATTTTGACCATTTTAAAGTGAAAATATGATTTTGACCATTTTAAAGCTATTTTCATATACTAAACAAACCTAATTCATGCCCAAAACATTTACTTATAAATCTTGATCAAATAACATTCATCAAACCTTTCAAACTTAGCAAATTATCATTCGTTTATTTCATTACCTCTTAAGAATTATGCACCACATTTACATTCAAAATATAAAACATTTACAAGTGACAAACACCAAACCTAGTACATGCCACATTTCTAAAAGATAGATGCATCACGAAAATTGAGCTGAGGTCGGGATTGACTCGGATGCTTGACTGAACTTCAACTTTACCTGACCTACGCACGGGAAACAACCGTACGCTGAGTATTAGAAATACTCAGTGGTATTGTCATAATTTAAATTATAACAACAATAAAATATCATAACATACATAGATAATTAGCAAATCATACGTACAAATCATACATAAAAATTCATACCAAACTATCATATTTCTAATATATCATTTTCAATGTTAGATCCAATAAATCATCACTGAGATTTCAATTAACTCATGAATTGATTCATCTCTCAACCACATATAATTATTCAATTCACATTTCAAATATGAACACTCCATGAACCTTTGGTTCATGCCTTCAATCTCTTTACAAATTTCATCTCACATTCCATCTTACAATATCACTTTCTCATTTTATTCGATAGCTTGATTAATCAAATTCATTTGATTTTATTATTTCACTTATTTTCCCCTATTAACATGACTCGGACTTTGGCGGATATACGGATCCAACCAAACACACCAGAATGGCGACCAACGCCTTATCAGATAGTTCGAAGCAAATAAGTGACGACCAATGTCTCATCGGCTAAGTCGAAGCAAAGTGGCGACCAACGCCTCATCGAATCTATCCGAAGTAAATATGACACACCAAGTGTCTCATCGACTCGAGGTCGAAAAATCCCTGAACTCTTCCTATCCTGTGGCATGCCAACTATATCCACCCTAGCCCGACTAGTTAATAGGGTATCAAAATCACATATTCATATCACTTTCACTTTCAGTTGATCATAATCATTCGAATTCAAATCCATCGCAATAACAATTCAATCACAATTTCAAATTCACCACAAATCATTATACAATTCAATTTCACACATGTATACATTCATCAATCAAATTCGATTCTCATTCAATTCAAATATCACTACTTACCTCACATTCAAATTTCATACACATATATTAAAATTAAACATTTAATAAGAAATAACTTGAATTATGATAATACAAACCGATATTTTTCTCGAGCTATTCCTCAATCACTTTTTCTTTTCCATTCGTATTCGACTTCTCGGTTTCCTTGTTTGCTACAAAATTTAGCATAAGTACAATTAATTAATAACACACTTATTTTATATAAAATAATAACTTTTCATGCAACTTTTACCTAAATTTCAAATTTGTCCTAACCATTTTCATCTTCTCCATTTTTACAATTCACATCATTTTCTTATTCAATTTCTATCAAAACTTCAATATAACCATCAAATTTTCATCATTTTACCATAATTTCAAACTTCTTTCAATTTAGCCCATAAACTCAAAACTTATCGCCTAGTTTACAATTTAGTCCTCTAATCAATTCTAATCAACAATTCTATCAATTTGATCCCTAATTTCATCATTTATTCAACATAAACCCTACTCAAAAGTCTATCAACTTTCAATATTTCCACACAAAGTCAAGAGTACTTTACTCTAAGACTCCAAAAACATCAAAATCACAAAGAAAGTGACTTAATTGACTTACCAATTTAACTTCCAAGCTTTCAAACCCTAATTTCTCCTTTTTTTCTTTTTCTTTTCTTCTTTCTTTCTTTCTATTTTAGTTTGATTCTCTATAACTATTTCTCTTTTTCTTTTGTTTCTTTATTTCATTTTATTTACTTAATTATTTAATTATAAAATATCTATATAATAACAAATAAAACTAATACATGTGTATTTATACACACATGTACACATGTGTTATTTATCACCATACTCACTATCTCAATTAATAGATAAAATATAATAATAATAATAATAATAATAATAATAATAATAAGTAAATATCTTTTACTTAATAAATAAGTAAATATATATATAACATACATTTCTACTAATAATTTAAATACACATGTATTTATTCTCTATCTTACACATGTCACTAATTTGGTTTAATTACTAATTTAGTCCCTTGTCATTTTTTTCTATTTTAAAATTAATTTTTTACACTCTATTCGATTTAGTCCTTTTTAATAATTACTTCTAATTAAACTAAATTCACCTAATCAAAATCTAATTCAACCCATAACTAACTTCGTAAATATTTTTAATAAATATTTATGGACTCGTTTTCCTAAGTCGGAGGCCCTAAATTCACTTTTTCGGTGCTTGTGAAATATGGGTTGTTACATTCTGTGCCTAAGTCGATCATGCTTTTAGTTAAACTCAAGCATGTATTTCAGTCATACGTGATTGAATGCATTAGAATTAGTTGAGTAATCCTAATCATATGATGACTAATGGACACAATAATTGAAAAGTGTATGCTTAATTTAGATCCTAACCCGACTAAATTAAAGGTTTATAATAACTCGAAAGAGCTCTATTATCTTGCATAGTTTTTAGGTTTATGTGATTAAATTGTTTTAAATATAACCCGTCCCTGTTACTTCACATGAATTCTAAGAAACCCTTGGTTGAATATAATCAGTAAAATACATTTTTTCTTAGTAAAAGATTCCGAAAGCACTAAATATTGATTTCAAGCTCATGAAAGATCGAGTTGCCATAAATATTTTCTGGAACATTAGTAACATGATGAAAATGAACTAAGTTAATTGATGCGATTATTTTGGCCTATTCATGTTATCATTTTTGAAATCTTGTGAATTTTGTTGCTAAATCCATCTCAAACATTTTATTGCATACATTATTTAGGGATCATTTTGCATCTAGATAATTATTTTTGCTTAACATCAACCAATAAACACTATTGTGTTTTTCTCATCAAATTGTTAACTTTAATTTTACAAAATATTAATTAACATATACAGTTCCTTTGGAGACGATAACTCTTATACTTACTTATTACTTGATAACGACTGTGTACACTTGCACAAGCCGACGTGTTACACTTGTAAAAAATATTCAGAAAAAGCTTTTGAAATTGAGCTTGTTGATTGCAAATAGCTCCATCAATTTTATTAAAAATCGCTATAGGTAAGATAATTCTGTTAGATTTTATTAAAATAAATCTACAATATAACTTAATAAACCAGGATCTGTCATGTCAAATCATTAAGAATAAATCAAGAACAAAAGTAGATGCGGAAACGTACCTGAATCCATGGATTTCTTGAAACTTTCTGGAACTTGGGGATTTGATCTTCCAAATTAGCACACAAAAAATTCAGAGAATATCTGCTCTCTCTTTCCTAATGATGGGATATTAGAAAAGATACTTGTGTATAATTTGGGGACCATAACCCTAATATTTATAACCTTAGCATTCAAATTCTAATTAGCCCATCATTAATTAGAATTTGATTAGAAGAGTATCTACACATATTTGACCCATACTTTATTTAATAATTAAAAGCCCAATAAAATTTTAACCAAATTAGATCACTTTTAATTTGGGCTAACCTATCATGATAGTAAATAATAACATGTAATTATCCTTATTATATATGTGATGTCCAAATTTTCCAACAATCTCCCACTTGGACCACATATATATACTAATTATTTTATAATTACATGTCATTATATAACCTTATGAGCTAAAAATTTTACTATCATATCCAAAAGGCATTCCGTACAATCTCATCCATTAATTATGTTAACATAGAACCAAGGCGACTTTCGTTACAAATATCGTAACTAAATCCATCTATGATCACGTATATTAACACAACCAAATGACATAGATCAAGTATGGATGTGTAGCATGGAAATTACATGCAATATGATCTAAACATGTCTATTTCCAACTGGTCCTCCTCAGTGAGTTCAAATCTTACCAAAATCAGAGTGTGAATAAACCAAATAAACTTTATTTCTGCAGAAAATAAACTTATTATCTTTAAACTGAAATAACTGAAAATGTGTCTATAACATAAAAGCATTTAAAAATACAAACTCCCACTAAAACCAAATATCCTTTAAATGACATTACACCCATATGAGCAATATGCTCTTATAAAACCTTAGGTGTAGTTCCTTAGTAAGCGGATCCGCAATCATGGAGTTTGTCCTAATATGCTTTATAAGCACTTAACCACTCTGAACTTTTACTTTAACAACCAGGAGCTTAAAGTCTTTGTGTTTTGACTTTAATGTGCTACTGTTGCTATTGGAATAAAAGACTGCAATTTGTCTTCACAATTTGCACCTTAGTGACAAAATCTTGTATCCATATTCCATCAAAATCAGAGTCTATATACCTGATGATCTCTAACTTATTAGACCTCCAATATGTGAGCATGTAATCTTTTATTCTCTGAAAATACCTTATAACCCTCTTGGATGCTATCTAATGGTCCAAACCAGGGTTGCTTAAAATATATGCCTAACATCCCAATAGTGTATACAAGATTCCAATGTATACAAACCTGAACATACATTAGACTTTCCACTGCTAAAATGTAAAAAATCCAATGCATTTTTGTAATTTTAATATCATTCTTAGGGCATTGATTGAGGCTATACTTATTATTGACAAGCAGTATGTCATTAACTTATAAAACCAAATATAAAACTTTAACATATAAAACCAAATATAAAACTTTACTCCCACTAAACTTATGGTATAAACGATTATCAACAAAATTCATCTTTAAACCGAATGAGATAATTATTTGGTAAATTTTATAATATTATTGACGAGAAGTCTACTTAAGCCCATAGATGAAGTTCTTTAATTTGCAAATCATTACTTTTGTATCATCAGACACAGTTTTCTAATTGCACCATATAAATGTATGATCAATGTTACTATTGAGAAACCATTAACTTAAAGTTCATCTGATGTAGCTTAAAGTCAAAATACTCCACTAAAGCCATTTTAACCCTTTCTCTAGTAGACCTTTCTAATGACATTCATTCTTGAGGTTGTTGAGTTTGTTCTTCTGGAATAATTACCTCATCTTGAATAGGGAGTTGTTTAACATTGTCTTATTGAGGTTCTAGATTCACTTCTTAATCAATGATAGGTATGAGAGTCTAAACATCATCAAAAGTGATAGTAGGAATTGAGTTAGAATCCAATTCCTCCTCAAAAGCAATGTTTCTAACCTTATTTCTCCCCCCAAACTCAACATCCTCAAAGAATGTTGTAATTCTTGTCTCAAAAATATTCCTAATTGTGGGATCATAAAATTCATAGCCCTTAGATTGCTCAGAATTTCCTTAACCCTTAACTTTACAGACATCAAAGAAGTCATAAGTGATGTCATTTCAACCTTATCGTTTTTTAGCAAAACGTTTCTCAATTTCATTAAGGAAACCTTGGCCTGAGTAATCTTTTCAGATTCTATGCCCTTAAAGGCTTCTAAAATGTTGTGCTTCATGATCATCAGACTCATGCAATTTGAACGATTCCACCTCTCAAAATCCCTTTTAACATAGGGGGTACTTTCCGCAGTGCGAGTAGTTCTTCCTTTAGTGCAAGGTCTATGTTCATATAGCCAAGCACTATAAGTAAGTGCCTTTTCCATTCATTGAAATTAGCCCATTAAGTATGGGTATAGAATTTATATTAGCAGATATTGTGGCAGTAGAATATGAATTAGCTGAATATAGAACAAAAAATAAATAAAAATAAGCTCACATCAAAATTCATAGTAAAAAATAAATTCAGGATAATGGCTAATCCCATCTCAAGATACCAAACACAACATTAATATCAAGTCTTTGGACAGTAATATTAACAGTAAGCGGTACTCTTGTTGTAACAATCAAACATTGACAATAAACTATGTCAAACAATGAATTAATCTTTGGACTAACTTATTGCTCACATAAAATACCTTATAATTGTCACACATTTATCACCACAGATGTCGTTGTAATTCTGCCAAATATTAACTTACCTTTGGGTAAATTCATAAACGCATGAATCACAAAAACATATAATCATCTTAATATTTCAAATAAACTAATCTACACAAAAGAGGTCACTTTGACGGCATTTTGTTTCAACTAATTTATTTAAAATATTACACATCCTTAATTAAAAGCCAAAATCTGAATTTATTTGTTTCAAAATATTTACCTTAATTTCATCTTTCAATCAAATTAAAAGATAATATATATATATATCCCAAAACAACATACAATGATGTTGGCAAATATAATAATAGTTGAATAAATCATAAACCATAAACAACTTCACATAAGACTTCAAATTTAAACCAAAATAATTTGAATAAAGTTAAACCTCATTTTAAGATATCAGACACTCCATTAATATTTCATCTTTGGACAAAATATTAATTTGTAAGTGATATCTTGGTGTAGTAATCAAACATTGACAATAAGAGCATGTCGAATAATAAATCTTACTTTGGGCCAATTTATTACTCACATGTATAACCGAATAACCGTCACATGTTTATCACCATAGTTGCACAAGTAATATTATTAACCTTCACTTGGGCCAATCAGTATTAACATAACTTAAGTTACATGCGCACAAACTTTTAAATTTTAAAACAAAATAATTTATACAAAAAAATATCATTTTGGTGACTTTTTGCTTCAATTAAGTTATTTTAAAATATATATAAACATACCAATATTCAAATTTAAATTTCCCCAATAGTCAAATGTCAAAACTAATTTTTTTATTACTTTATAAACTCTGAAATAACCCAAAATAAGTTTGTCTTAATAATGCAATAAAAAAACCGAAAACCTTAATTTTTTGACTATTTCCTTCTTTTCATTTCTTTTTTTTTCTTTTGTTCCAAAATCATATATCAAAACCAAACAGAAATAATGTAGTAGTTCAAAGCCAAATAATTAACAAGTATATGTATTCATAATTTTGGCATGGATAAAAACACCAAAACAATTCATGCATATACATGTATTCATAATCAAATAGAAAAACTTACCATGAATTTACCATGTAAATCCAAAGTTGTATTTATGATTAAACAGATATTCACATAAATACTTGAAAAATATTTTCAAGCCAATAAATCTCAAAAAACAAAATCATAATAGTTAGCATATCCCACAATTCATACAATAAATCATATCATCATAATTTAACCAAATATTTGGGACCATAAGATGCCAAAACCTAAAATTATATAAAAGTCTTTATATGCGCAACTACTTATGAAAATTCATAACCACCATATTTAAAAAAAATTAATCCCAAATATTTTAATTTTAGTCAGATTCCATAAAGACTAAAATTTACATAAAATAATTATAAAAGATGCCAAAAGTAATCATTCGTATATATGAATTGAATTCAATTATGAATATAATTCATTATAAATAAAGATAAAAGATGATGATTCTATATATATATTCAACTACAAACAGAAAATTTAAAACAAATAGTACGAAAAAAAATGTATCTTATCAAGTGAACAACTTTCAAAGCCAATTATACAACTCAATTGGAATTCTTCAATTGCAAAAAAGTTGTAAGTCTGTAATTTTAATTTAATAATGACTTTACCAAAACTTATAAAATAATTGTGTGAAAAGAAGAGAAAGAAATCTCACAAATAAATTTTTATCAATTGATTATAAATAAATATATAAACCTTCATCTTTCGAATAGCATATGCAAATATTAAACTAGATTATATTTATAAAACTTTAAAACTTTATTTAAACAATCAAAACTCAAAAATTTATCAAGAATCTCAAAGATTCAACATAATATATAATTAAAATATCAAATCCATAAAATTAAAAAAAAACGAATCAATCCAAAATTAATAAATAATCAATTCATTCTCAATGATTCAATATGACGAGGCTCGGATGCCACTTGTTAGATTTTATTAAAATAAATCTACAATATAACTTAATAAACCAGGATCTGTCATGTCAAATCATTAAAAATAAATCAAGAACAAAACTGGATGTGGAAACGTACCTGAATTCTTGAAACTTTCTGGAACTTGGGGATTTGATCTTCCAAATTAGCACACAAGAAATTCAGAGAATATCTGCTCTCTCTTTCCTAATGATGGGATATTAGAAAAGATATATTGTGTATAATTTGGGGACCATAACCCTAATATTTATAACCTTAGCATTCAAATTCTAATTAGCCCATCATTAATTAGAATTTGATTAGAAGAGTATCTACACATATTTGACTCATACTTTATTTAATAATTAAAAGCCCAATAAAATTTTAACCAAATTAGATCACTTTTAATTTGGGCTAACCTATCATGATAGTAAATAATAACATGTAATTATCCTTATTATATATGTGATGTCCAAATTTTCCAACAAATTCTAGCTTTATTATATAAGCATAAACTAAATATTTTATTTATAACTGGATTATTTGTTCCCTTGTTAATAAAATATTTTGATATATCAAGAAGGTTATTTATCTCCTTAATATCTAAGAAACTAATTTATTGTTCTTCCCATTAATGATATAAAATAGAATTTAACAATAAATCATGAATTTCATGTTCTGTAGTTGTTTTCTTAACTAAAAATTGTGAAAGTTTAGTAAGAGGCCTTCTAAAGTTTGCTATTTATTCAGTAATATGAGTTTTTCATATTTCATTTTAAAATTTATATAATTCTAATGGTAAGCCTGGATTATAAAAATATTTTATTTCCTAAATTTGTTGTGGTTTCAAAAAATCTTCTGTCACACAAAATTTTTCTGCTCCTTGAATAATTTCAGCATAACTAGTTTGGTACACTGAATTTAGATCTTGTGACCAAGGTAGTTGACTTACCGATTATGGTGTAAATGATAATTGAGTTCCACCTGATTGCCTTACCATTGGATATGGAATATAATATCCTTGGTTAGGATAAAATGATACTTAAGAAGGGATTGTCACAAATCCTTGATTAAGATTTTTTCATTTGAAGGTGCTCCTTTTGTTGGGCTTTTTATAAACGGTAGTCCATTCACCGATTTTTTCTAAAGGTTATTTACCTCTATCCGTAAGGCCTGCTAAGATAATCAACAATAATATTGTCAGTACCTTTCACATATAAAGCTTCAGAATTAAAAGTACATAATTCATTATACCATCTAATTCTTCTTGGTACAGTTTTCAAACTTTTATTAGTAAGGAAATGTTTAATTGCCTGATTATTAGTTTTTACGATAAACTTTTCATGTGCTAAATATATAAGAAAATTCTTTATTCCTTTCTTTATAGCTAATAATTCTTTTTCATATATGACATAATTAGTTTCATTTAGTTTAAATGTTCCTGTATTACATCCACATATTAATTCTTCGTTATTTATTATTCTGCCTCTTAAAATACAACCCCAATTATTTTGTGAGGCATTTGTTTCTAAAATTAACTTCTCTTTTTTTTAGGTAAATACACTTTTGGAATCTGATTGATTTTAGAATTTTTTTTATAATTTCTGAGTCTTTATAATTTCTAGAAATTGTTGAAGTTGCTTTTTATTTTCAATCTTTTCAGGAAATCCTTTTATTTTTCTTATAATATGATCTTGTAGTTTAAGACCATCTGCAGATAATTTTAATCCTAAAAATTCTATTTCTGTTTTTCTAGCTCTATTTACTTAGGGCTTAATATGATTTCATGTTTTATGAATTCTTGAAAAATAATATTTAAATGTTTTCTATATAATTCTAGTGTATCTGAAAATATCAAGATATCATCAATACAAACTACAATAATTTCTTATATTTATTAAAAACAGAATTCATCCATCCTTGGAATATTTGTAGTGCATTACATAATTCAAATGACATCACTTTCTATTGGTAATGTCTATTAGGTGCACTAAAAGTTGTTAAAGGTTTAGACTCTTCTGTTAGCATGATTTGCCAAAATCTCAATTTACAGTTAAATTTACTAAAATATTTTGCTTGTTTAGCCTGATTAATTAAAATATAATTTCTTGGAATAAAATAACCATAATAAAATAATATTTTGATTTAATATTTTATAATGAATGACCATCCTAGCTTTTCCTCTTTTTATGTTTGCATGATTTCTAACCATAAAGGCTGGGCTAGAATGAGAATTATTAGTTTTTTTTATTAATTATTAATCATTTTTTTAATAATTCCTTAATTTGTATATCGAACTCTTCTATATCCTGTTTAGTATATATCATAGGTTTTACTTTAATGATTTTATTGGGATTTTTCGATTTAATACTACATAGCGCTATTTTTTCATAATTTTAATGGTTCTTCACTAAAACTATTATCTAATATTTTAAACAACCAGTGACTTGTTTCAAGTTATTTAATTTGTTCCTTTTTTTGTGGTGAAATTTTTTTGTCATAAACAAATTTATGATTTTCTACGAATGGTATTTATATAGAAGTTTTTTCTACAGATAACATAATTAAATTTTTATCAATAGAAAATGACAAATATTGATATATAAAATTATTTTCTAACTACATATCTCCATGCATTTATGGAAAACATAATAACTTAGGTATCACAAATCTTACATCATTTATGTAGATTGGTATGTTTCTAGCTTTATATTGAATTATGATTTCGTTACCATCTATTCCTATGACTCTTTTTTGATGCTTCATATGTCCCTATTTTTTCTAAAGGAATGATATTTTTTCTACAACTACTAGTCGTAGCTTCAATATCTAATAAATCATGTAAAGAATACGTTTTATATTCGCTAAATTGAAATGTGATTTCAAAATATGTGTAATATTTCTTGGATTAGAAATTTGAGAATGTAATAACATCACTTGTTTCAAGTTTCATTTGTTGGAGTATTATTGAAGTTTGTATTTCTTTCATTCTAGTGTTTCTAGAAGATACGGAGTTTCTACTCGATTCTGTAGGAAAAATAGAATATGAATTGTTTTCATTCCTATTACTATTGAAGATATAGAACTTCTACTTGGATTTTCCTAATCTTCATCTATTTGAGTATTTGATGGTAAAACCAAATCATCATTTGTATTTGTTATTGTCGTATTTTTAAAATATAATTTATCACTAGACGACACATATTCTATTGTATTAACTGGTTTAGATGTGCTTGAACTATTAATTCTTTCTACTCATCCAATCTTTTGGAATTGATAAATCTCTTAGATGTAACAATTTGGTTGTATTTTAGTAGTAATTTTATCAAGTTCAAAGAGTTCAATAATTTTGTTATTAAATTCTTTGATTTCTACTTTTGCTGTATTAGTACATTCATTAATCGAAGTCCAACTTATTACTAGATCTTTAACTAAATAATTAATTTCAAAGTTTTTTGTTTGAATTCTAAGACAAACATTCTTCTATCAAAGGATCTGTAATAGATATAAAATAATTTGGTTTAATTTTAAATCTTATTACTCCTAAATGCAAATTTGATTGAATTTTTTCAATTAGTGCTTTTATTAGATTTTCAAATCTTCTATCTAATAATTCCGCTATTATTGGTCTTTCATGCCCTCTTCTAAATAATGCTATTATAATTATCATTATAATTCTTAAATGTATATATCTAACTTAGGGATATTTATTTTTAATCCCCTTAATTTTGTCTTTAATAAATAGTGAGATTTCTGTTAATCCACCTCTGGTGTCTTTGACACCAAATTTTATATTTAGATATTTTATAAATTTCTTCTTTAGAAATATGATTTTTATTAATATTTTCTATCATTTCATTAGAAAAGTCTTTTTCTTCTCAGATTATATTTTCTAATTTTTATATCTTGCTGTTCATTTTTAGGAATTTCTTTTAACTGATTATTAAAACTACTTCCTATATTAAACATAAATACATATTCTTCACAATCTATTTATGATATTAATTCGTATAATATTTCCTCAAAATTTATTTCCTCTTCGGAACATATTTCTAAATATTGTTCTTCAAGTGTTTTAATTATTTTCTTGCAATTTTCCCATTATTGGGACAATTTGATGCCATATGACCTTCATCACATACGAAACATTTACAATTTTGCTTTTTTTAGGATTTTTAGAAGTTTTTCTTCTAATAAATATTTTCTTCTTATTATTACCATAATATTTTATCTTATTCCAAGGTTTCCATCTAACAAACTTATATCTCCTATATTTCTTTTTATGTTTTTATAGGTATTAGGGCGTACTGATTTACATCCAAATTCTCATCCATTACTTAATTTATAGTTAACTTGTTTAGAAGCCTTACTTTGTAAGAAATAACTAGTTATTCTTTCTTTTGCAAAATCAATTCTATTTCCTTTAGAATCTATAGTTTCTAAATCTACACCAAATATTTTGCTATACTTTTCTAAATAAGAATCATATTTTTTTATACAAATCTCATCACATAGTGGTGGGAATTTATGGAAATATTATTTGTTTGTTTTTTTTCCAAAATTCTATATTTTCATTTTTTAGTTTTTAATATTCATAAAGAAATTTTTTAGAAAAATCTTCTAAATATCTAATGTCACATAATTTAAATTTTGACAATATATCTTGATCTTTTCTTCTTCTTTTTTTATCAATATAGCCACAAATTCTGTTTTTAGAATGTATGTTAATCCTTTTAATACATTTTTATGAGTTTGAATCTAATTGATTATCTATCCTTTTTCTGATTCTTCCCATCTTCTTAGTAATTGTTTAAAATTTTTTTGACCAAGTGTTGTTTACAACTATAGTCATAACTGTGCCCAATCATCTATAAGTTTTTCATAGTCTGCTATAGGTATATTAGTAAGATCTAAATATATTTCTCCTTGAGCAACATTTCTTCTATTTAGATTGTTTATCTTATGTGGGACAAGTTGGGTAGAGGTCTCTCCTAAATTCTCAAATTTTATTTCATTAGTTGCAATCTTTTCAGTTTGATTATCAAAAATTTTAGTTGTATTTTCAACTTGTCCGTATTTTTTATTAAAGGATATTAAATAATCATCTTTTAGAATATCTGAATCTAATTTTCTTTTTCCATTAGGATCTTGATCCGTTTGATCAGTTTCCATTAGTTTCAGGAATATCTATATTTTCATCTTCATCTGTCGAAGAATTATCTTTGTCAGATTTATAACTTGTAACTTTTATATCTTCTAAGTTTATAGAATTATTAAAACCATTACTAATTTCTATAAAATCATAGTTTAGCATGTAATGATAATTAAATAACGCAAATAGATATTTATGTTTTTTATAAAATTATTCTATAAATTTTAGATATTCTAGTCTTTCACTTTTATCAAGCATCTTAATAAATTTATTCTTCTAATGTCCTATATAAGTTATTTATAAGATTAAAAGTCATATTTTTGTTGATATGTAACTCCTCTTTTTTCATCTTTTATAAATGATTTTTCAGAGGAAGTGTTTTCTTCTGAAAAATCTAATATTACATTGCTATTCTTTTTCACATCAACATATACAATACAATAGAAGCAATATAACATGACTTCATCAATTTCTTAAAATTTTATTCTTAAATAGTTAAAACACTACATATATAATTAAAAAAAATGAATACAATACTAATAAATGAATATGTCAAAATTTATTAGTCTACCAAAATTAATTCATGTATAAATTATCTTAAACACAATTGTGACATAATATATATAGGAAAATTTGAAAACCCTCTTGATAAAATTTTTAAACACAATCATAGTATATGTATCAAAATATATAAAATATTAAAAAAAGGAGATTACAGCTCCTCTTGATGGTTATTTTGAGCAGCACATTTACATTGCATTTTATGAGGGGAAAATAGGGAAAATAACATATAATTTCTTTCGCATCCTCAGACGCGGGCAGGTACATGTTTTATGAAAGAAATAAGTAAAATATCTCAAGACACCATAGAATTAGTTTCGATTCCAGAAATGAAGTTTGTTTCAACATTGGGGGAATCATACAGTAGCTCGACAACACATTCAAAAAAGAAATGGGTCCACTGAGATTTTATTTCGTCATCGTCAGAAAAATCGAGCACTAAAATGTTTAAAACTAACCCTCTAATGCCGATGCTCCTGATATAATCTCAATCAACTCAGTTGTGATTGAAGCTTGACGGGTTCTGCAACACAAATACGACACTCAAAATATCTACTTCAGATCTATGAAAAGAGGAATAAGAAAATTAGAAGAAAAAAAAAAAAGACCCAAATGATGCTCAACACGTGACTTTAAGAAGACCATGAAAGCATGCATAAATGATAAAAATAGATCGAGACCTGTTATATGTGAGAGTAAGGCGATCAAGCATGTCACCAGCATTTCTACTCGAGCTATCCATAGCAGACATCCGTGCGCCTTGCTCACTACAAGCATTCTCCAACACCGCATTAAACATAGTCTGTGGGAAATACGAGAATCCTTGATGGTAAATTATGAAGACTAAAACACTTACTGTAGATAAAAAAGCCAAATAAAGAAAATCTTAATTTTATATATTTTGACAGGTACTTTAGTAGTAAGAAGATAAGGTGGACTGTACATTCTTAAGATTTGGGATACACAGATGTTCAAATTCTCTTACAACTGCCTGTGCTTAGTGATCCGAATTGGTTATTCAAGAAAGTAAAGGCTTTGCCTGGAAAAACCAGTCAGCAGAATTTGTGATAATGGTGGTCAACAAGAAACTTAGAGCTCTACCAAAATCATAGGAAGCTAACCAAGTTTTTACTTTTTTCACTAATATCACAGGGTTCATTTCCATAAATGATCAGTACACGGCAAAAAGATTCTTGTCATCATAATACAGCTCTCTTACACCTAGGACATTGTCATCACAATACAGCTCTCGTAGACTCAGGACATCAACAGATATTTGCAAATTCCATTATTTATAGTCCATGCCTTCACAGTATCAACTTTCATGCATAGTAACAAGAAATAAAAATGTTTGGTTCAGACAGAAGGACATACACAAGAGAACTGAAACTCTGCCAGATTTTGAAGTATTTCGCCCTTTGTCTCACCACCCTCAACTTCATAGGAGTCTAGATCACCAAGCTTTCCCCCAGATTCAGCTTCCCTTTCAACTATCTATATGAACAAATCACCAAACATTACAAAAAAACAAGAAACTAAAATGAGCAATATTTAGACAGGAAAAAGGGAACTCATCAAGCTCAAAGATTCGTGTCATACTCACTTCAGTTGATAATACAGTTGAAACTGTTGGCACAAAAGAAACTACTGACTGAAACTTGTTGAAGACAATCCTCAAAGCGTCATACTCCACATTCTTTAAAATCTCATCAGCAAGAACAGAAACCTGACGATGCAAATGTTTGCAAGTGAAGACGGTTAACACATCCAAACTGCAATCTACAACATTGGGACAAAGAAATTCATGAAAGACAAGGTTCTTCAGCAAAGAAAGTGGACAGAGAGAAGTCAAGATTGAACTTCAGGAAATTTGGAAACTGAGTCTTCCTTTACTGTTAAACAATCGGGGCATCATTTAAACTAGAATTGCTATTCGCAAGTGTTAATGTTATGTTCCCTTGGGTTTACAGTTGCAATTTTTTTTCCCTAAAAGGCATCATACCAAGCTTCAACCATAGCTTAAATTACTGTTACAGATACTATTCAATTCTCAGGCTAGCCATCTAGTTGAATTTTTATTTGCGTTTCACCCTCGAAATGGAATCTTTCCTTTCTAAACCAATCAATAACCATAATCATTTCTATCATAAAAAATTAAACCCTATACTTCCAGGATTTTGGCCAGAATATGACCATATTTATCTCAATGTGATAGAATCTTCCTTCTGGCACATCACAAGGAACCAGTCAACAAACAATGTATTTACTGAAAGTCTGAAACATTCTATGTAAGCTACAAAAATCCTGCTCTTGCATGACCAAAGATGGCTTCAAAGAAAGAATCAAGCGTTCCATACAACAATCAAAATTTCAACTTCCCCAGAAAGGTTATTTCATAGGAAAATCGCAGGTAATAGCACAATGATGAACCTGAGTGTAGTTCAAAGGATTCTTCTGCAGCTCAGTTATGATTAACTCAATGTCCTTTTTAGAATCACGAACTAATTGAGCCTTTGCCTTCTCTCCCAAAATAACATATTTTGTTTCTTTTTCAGGACCTGTGGCACTAAAGATGGTTAACTTCAGGAAGCATCCAATTAGACAACCAGAAAAGATTAAGTTGCTTGGGAGAAGTACCAGAGTTCAACTTATGGAGCCCCTTGCTTATCTTGACAGATGTAGAGTTAATTCCACCACAAAGACCTTTGTCTGAAGAGATGGTGACAACAACGTTCTTCTTAACGTCAGCACCTAGCATTGTGACAAGAAATGTTAATAAAATAAGGCTGACAAGAAAATAGAGATTTGATATAAGATTATTAGACAATATAATGAAATTGTAGAAAGATCAAAGACTCTACAACCTTATCCAAGCAAATTTTAGAAGAATGTTATTGATGGCATTAAGCAGCTAAGTTACAAGTCAAGCTAATGCACTTCCCTTCAGATAGTGAGTGGATCTATTAGTTTCCAGTTTTGTATAACTTCAGTTTTTATTAACCGCTAATGCAAAGAACAGCAGTCTATTTCAACATGAACCAAGTAATATTATTAATAACTAAGTCAAGCTAGGTACAATTGATTCAGAACCAGTTCTACAACTCTTTAGAGCTTATATTCTTTCAGAGGAAGGCCAAACAGGAAAACACATATCAATGTTCTTCTATAAATTATCTACCTACATTAATCTCAGGACATATAAAGGATATATGCATCTAATTCGCAAGCGAATAATGGTAATATCCATTTATAAAATTGCAACTAATCTGCTCAAGCTGTTATCAATCAATAAAAGTGACATTTGTGTAAAACTTCTGGATAGAGAGGGTAGGATTAAAAACTGAGCCACTACCCCATAGGTTCACTACATGAACACAAATGCAACATCAATGGAAGTGAGCAAAAACTAACCGTTACTAGCTTGAGACAAACATTTAGCAAATGCAAAGAGAAAACAGGTTCAATTGAGCATGCTCAGTAAAGAGATACATATCAAAGGCTTGTTCATAGACATACTGGGAAGATCGCCAAGAAGTGCAGTAAATGGCTGCCAGAGGCCACGAGAATTCTCAGTTTTTGTTTGAATTGCTCTCAACTTCGAGGCTGCAACCATCTTCATTGCCTTTGTGATTTTCTGAATATTCTTGACACTCTTCATCCGGTTTCTAACTGCACAAGCAATAGACCACCACCCTTAATAACCTTCACCGACTCGAAAAGAAAATGCGACAAGCATGCATGCATAACATCATACTGAAAAGAAACAAACAGAAAAGAGAGAAAACTGAAACAATTCTTACCAACTTGAGTCGAAATATGACGAACTCCAAGAGGACCCTCATCCCTGCCATCCAAGTTAATTTATTTAGTACTTTAAGATTCAAATTACACCAAAGAAAATTTTGAAAATATAAATTGTTACATATCTTAAAAGGTTCAATCATTTTTTTGATCTATTTATCTTTCCCCCTCTTTTGAAAACTTAAATGAGTGAATGGACCACTATCAGTACCAACTGTTTAGCTCAATTTTAGATACACTGGGGACAAAGCCGAATTTACAAACAAAAAGAAAAATCACTTCGATTAGTATAGAAATGAATTTAAAAAGTATTTTTTTTTTAAAAGTTCATTTTCCTTTATAATAAGATTGATGGGAAAATGTATAATAAAAAAAAGAGAGAGAGAGAGAGAGAAGGAAAAGTGAATTGCACAAAATTTCGTTCTCTCAGCAATAATGGAAAATCTAATCACCACAATAAGCAAAATAAAATTATTTACAATTTGGTTAGCAACAACGCAAACGAAAATGTATCATTTGGGCCTAAAATAAGAGAAAAAAGGAGGGGGGATCAAGGTAAATAAGGAGAAACGTGATGCGAATGTGTATGTGTATATGTATATAAATATAGAGAGAGATGAGAAGGTGAGAAATGGAAAAAGAGAGATCCATACTCAAGAGTAGGATAGAGAGGAGAGGATCTGACGGCGGTTATCGTACGAGGAGAGATCAGAGGGGCCAAACGCCTCCCTTCGCGTCTGAGAGCAGCCATCGCCATCGCTTACCGATTCAGACGAAACCCTAGAAATCCTTGCTGTCCTGGATGATTTTTTTTTTTTCAAAATTTTGGGCGTTTTGACGGAATTGCTTCCAGCTGCAGTAGGGAAGTGTTTTAGTGTTACTTTAAAATGATCGGGACTCCGGTTTAGCGTACGCCAAGAAATAGTGTGATGGTTGGGTAGTTATTTATTTTATAATAACATCATGCAATCAAATAGGGTTCTCAATTCGAATTTTATTATATGTATATTTTAATTAAATGTTGTTGTAATTAAAGATTTTTAGCTTGAAATACAAATTTAAAAATTATTTATGATGAGACTTGAATTAAAGAGATCATGAATATAAAACCTTTTTATTCACCATTTGAACTAAAATAATTTTTCATTTATATAAGAAACTTTAATAAATATATTTGTTATATACTTTTTTATATATATTTGTGTATATTAATAATATTTATTGAGTTAGTGTCATAAATTAACTCGACATCATCTCATGATTGATGACAAATCAATGATAAACAATTGTGTTTGTTATACCTATACCATGTACCCCAACAGTGTCTTTTAGTGGAGTTGGTCCTCTAGCCAACCATGTGTATCTGATGAACCTGACTAAGCTAATGTATCTTCCACTATTTACTACAGGTGAACCTTAGCCTGGCGAGCCTCATACAACACCATATCTCCGCCAAACATATGTGAGACGTGCGTGGGAGGTTTAAAATCATTGATTACCCAACTGTTTTAAGATGTCATATATAGGACATCAATCACCGTAACTCCCAAGATATTGGATTAAATCTCAATGTTATTAGTCTCTAAACACATAGGCAATCTTGTCTCCCACTATAAAAAGGCCCATGAATCAAATCATAGGACATTTCTACTACTTCCATTATTTTTTTCTCCTTCTCAACTTGACCACAAAAAAAGCTGATCCAACTTCAGTGGCTCTCTGCTTGGTCTTCAAGTGAACCACTTATCAAACCACCACTTCCTCTGTTAATCCAACTGGTTAATATTTGGTGCAGTGAGCATGAAGAATCATGACCAATCTAAGTACAAGTATCCCTTCCATCGATGAGACTGATCCCATCAACAATCAACAAACCCAGGACCCTTCAAGAGAAGTATCACTCCAAGATTTATCGTCCCAAAACCAAACAAACCTAGTATAAAATCCTTTGCATGCCAACAAAACTCCTCATCAACATGTTGGGAAATGTGTCCATATTGTAGTAAACATGTAAATATTTTCTATGTATTTGATGATGAATAAATAAATTTCACATTTTATTGTTATGTCTTTTGTATTTATGTCTTTCACATTTTGCATGTATAGCGAAATTGTGACAAACCAATATTAGCTCATTGATTGTCTAAGTTCAAACTGATGATAAGTGATATTGTAAGAACATTTATATTGCAAGAAAGACAAGTTACTTCAGTAGATAATCTAAACGAGTTTGTAACCCTGTAAAAGAATCAAAGTGAACATTTGATTCAATTACTGAGAAAGATTATTATGACTACAATTCCAATTGAGGAGATGACTAGTCTTGCTATCGGAGCAGTTGACTCCACGGTTAGAGACATAGATGTATTTATTGGTAGAATGATAGATTAATTGGACTGGACTCAAGATGAATTAATTTTGAATTAATCTGTGAATTAATTCACTTGACATTCATGGTGTGATTTACCTAAATCCTGAGTTAGTCACTAATCATGCGTATGCAACTCATGTGCTTTGATATAAGTAGAGGCTTATGTTTTGAAGATGATCGAGTTGATAGCCGGTATGTTAGGTACATGACTTCTTTATGGCATGACTTTACTAGCAACAGTGGAACTCATAGCTCAATTAAAGAGTTAACAATATCATCTCATTGGCATTATGTGGATTGAAAAATATGGAACATGGCCAGGGTTGCTTGTTCTAAAATGAGCAATTTATCACAGTCATTTGTTGACAGTGGCCATATTAATTGTTAAGAAGACACGATGGTGACAATGAGATAAAATAAGATTATACTAAGTGAATGGATTTAACTCAAAGGAATCAAGGATATCATATGAGGGTAACACACATGACAAGGTCATTGGACAAAGCAATTATATGAATTGCTATCGTAAATAGTATATAATAAGAAGTTTTCAATCATGGTACTTCTTGTGGATTGACTCCAAGATGAAGTAATTGCGAATTATCAGAACGATGCTTCTGGACATAATTGCAATTACTACAGCCAAATTGTATATGTCTGGTTGGTCCCTCCATTAGCTCAACAAAAGCTCGATTGAACAGCTTTCAAATTAGAAGAAAATTCTACGACTTTGGAAATAATTTAATTGAGTCAATTTATTCGATGTAGAATTAAATTGGGCGGTCGAAAGAATTGTTCAACTAGAGAATTTGATTAAAGAATTTTCTTAAAAAATAATTTGGAAAATATAAGTGATTTTTGAGAAAATTAATTTTGATCAAGTAAAATTAAATTAATCAAATTAATTAAAATTAATATGATATTTTTAGAAATTAATTTTTAAGTCAAACAATTGACCCAATAGGTAATTGAACTTGAAAATTAGATCTGAGATCGTAAATTGGGCCCGAGAGCCCAAAATTGAGACCAAGACCCAAAAATTGGTTGAATAGTGTTTGGTATATAAAGTCGGGTCGATGGTCCAATTAGTGGCTGGATCGAATCGGTCGCCTATCACTGGCCTGAACCGAACTATTAGAAACTGGATTAGCTCGGGATGTCAGTGACTGGGACGGTGGCATTTTGATGGTCGGAAATGGTCGGCGACAGTGGGTTTTCGATGGTTGAGCAGTGGAAGAATTACACTCCTGCTGAGACTCAACCAGAGAATTTAATTTCAGATTAACTATTTCAAAAATAATATTATTTTGATAGATTTAATATTAAATTAATATAATATTTAGATAAATATTATATTAATTTAATATTAAAGTGATTAAGTTTAATTATAATTGAACTCTCTAAACTATCCCTATATAAAGAAAGTCTTGGGTAATTATTTTTCACGCACTTAAATTCAAGAAATAGTTTTAGAGAGAAAATTCTCTGAAGAAATTATTTCAAAAAAATTCTAGAGATATTTTTCTTATTTGCAAATTGGACAAAAAGTTCAGAGAAATTGTGAAATTACCCCACTGGTAATTTTTGTGAAAAATTTTCTGATTCAAAACAAGCTTACACTCGGCAGACCTGAGCATGAGGATAGCAGAGAAGGTTACTCGGTTGAAGCATTCATCCTAGACAAATAAAAAAGGTACAATTTTGATTAAGTGTTTATTACTATAGATATCACAACCAAGTTCTTGTTTTGGAAGAAAAATTAAAACTATGATTTTCCCTAGATTTATTTTCCGCTGTGTTTTTCAAACACGATTTTCCAACATTACAATCATCCACCTTAGGTTCATGTTGTTTCTTCTCTAACTAACCAAGGTACTCAAAGCCCTCATTCAGGATCTCAAAAGTACATTGACATATAAGAGAGAATGAAGACGATAGAGGAACAAATATATTCTCAATAGAGAAGATACGAAGAGTAGCAAAAATTTATTCAAGAATAGATAAAAAGCAATGCCAAGTGGATGAAAGGAATGAGAAACTCATTAAAGAGTTAAGAACAATCAGAGCTGCTCGAAGGCAGGACCCGTTACATAAGGAGAAGGAACTGTCCATTTTGCTTGAAAGCACCATCATAATAATAGAAGTAATGATGATCTCAGTGATAATTTAGATGATGATAATGTTGATGTGGATGGTGATGATAGTCAAAGTTGGAATTTAAGTAGAAACACAATAGAAAAAAAAATAGAACTACTAGAAAAGAACATGTAAAAGTATAAGAGGAATAAGTCATTGAGTTTATTTAAGAAATATACAAAGAACCATTGGCCAATGAAATATTACGTCATCATGTCTCTCCAAATTTTAAATTCCCTAAGACATTATATAATGGTCAAGGTGACCTTGATGATCATTTGGTGCATTATATGAATCATATGAATATCTTGGGTGCTTCAGATCAGGCAAAGTATAGGGCATTTTCAATGACATTAAAAGATGCAACTTAAGCTTGATATTTTTAGCTTTCACAACATTCCATCACTAGTTTTGAGCAATTGATAGACTTATCCATGAGTAGATTCTCGACGAACAAGGCACTACAACAATCATCAGAGTATTTAATGTCAATTAGGCAACATGAAGACAAATCTTTACAATATTTTGTAAAGAGATTTAATGCAACGACAATGATCACTAAATATGTCTCAGAGGAGTTTGCAGGACAAGGTTTCATGCCTAGTACTACTAATCAACACTTGAAGTATAATTTAGTTTACAAGTCCCCTACTAGTTATTTGTCCTTTATGAGGCAACACATAGGTTCTTTGAGAGTGATGAGATGGGAAAAGCACAAGTAGAATCCCAACAATGAATATCGATGAATTTCAATACTTCTAGACATGACAAACCCTCGTTGGAGGACAAGTCTAGAAGGGATTATTCGTGTCATTCGTACTTAGGAAGGTAACAGAGTTATTATTCCAATGACTCTCCTAATTTGTATATAACTGCGAGAGATGACAACATTTATCAACAATAGCAAAAGAGGCCATACAGAGCTTCTTATAACTAGTTCTACTAATAATCATGATTTAAGAGCCTCTTCGGTGCATATATTGAGCTAGATGGAACATCAGGGAATACTTAAGTCACCAACCTCTCTAAGGTCGAGTGTTCGCAAAGAAGACTCTAAGGAGAGATGTAAGTTTCATCATACACAAGGCCATAAAATGAAGGATTGTGTTCATCTGAAAGATGCAATTGAATTTGCAATATGTCGGGGGCAATCAAAGTAGTTTATGGCTCATTTGGATCATACATCAAGATATAGAGATTTCAATGGTGATAAGGGTCCTTCAAGTCCTTCGAGTTCGCATGGTTAAAATAGAGGAAAGGGTAAACATGTTGTAAGGGGTGTAATCAATGTCATTGTTGGATCCAATGAGGAATGGGCTAGGTCCAACACAAAGGGGAAAATGTTATGTGACAAAGTGGAGTTTGTGATTCTGAGGGCAATGATCCGTTAGTTGTTTCAGCTTTAATAGCTGGATTTCAAGTGAAAAATATTTTGATAGATAAAAGTAACGTTGTTGAGGTATTAAGGTGGAACACATTCAAGAAAATGGGCCTAAGTGACTGTAACACCCCTTGCTCGACCCAATTGATAGGTCCAAGTTATTGGGTGCTACAGTGCCAGAGCAACGACCAACAAATTCGTAATAAAATCACCATTTCACATCATCAGTCATGTAATCACCAATAATACAACATTAAATATCAATGAGCATTATTTCTCAGGTCTTATGCAAGAATACAAATACTTTAAAGTCAATTCAATACCAATTAAGAATCTTTTTATAACATTTTTAAAATTTGAGAACAAGTTTACCATAAATAAATCATTCAAATATTTAATCATGTCAAAAACACGTAGATATTATGATCACAATCAAATCTGAACCTTAGTAGAGCTTACGAAAGCTCTTTTAATGATCCAGACACAAACTAGGACCAAATTGTAAGGTTTTTAAAGTTTCCAAATCAGGTATCGATACCCCTACTAGGTAATATACCATTTTGAGCTTCGATGTTTCAAAAAAATCAAATTAAATCAAAAGTATAGATACTAGGTTTGAAGTATCGATACTTTTCTTTAGGTACCTATCATTTCCTTTGGTATCAATGCCATTTTAGAATTCTGTTTTGCAAAAAATTAATTGAAAAATGTAATGTATCGGTACCTCATCTAAGGTATCGATACATTATTTCCAAATATGTCAAAATTCTTCATTTTGGTCCATTTTCAAGCCCAAACCACCAACCTATGCATTCGGTACTTAGAAGCACATTATAAACATGTTCAAATCATCATCAAACATACTTCAAACTTTTATTATACAACCTTAACATCGTCTAACCAATATGCCATCATTTGGCACCAATTCACAACAGCATATACAAATTCTAATACCAGCTAGTTTATCATAAAATTCAATCCTTTCTAAATAACCTAAAACATATCAATTATATTCCACATTTTCCATACATAAGATTCATGGGCAATATGGCATATTACCAAACATACACACACATTTATACATATTCATTGACAAGTCCAAAATCAAACATTCATCAAGGATCCAAAACATGACTACCCTTTAAAATAACACATAAATTAACCTTATACATATTCCAACCATTTTTGAAGCATACATGTCACACCCAGTTACCTTTAAGCCCAAAAATTAGAAAATAATTAAGAGGTTAAATTGAAAGAAACCGTGAGCTGGCGGTCTTTACTGAAAAATTAGAGAAACATAGAGTCCGGTTTGGATATAGTTGAGCATCAAATCTAGCTTTGTTGGATTAGAACCAATTAGTTCCTTAGTATGGGACAAAATGATTGTCAATGGATGGTTTCTACATGGTTAAAGACTATATAGGAAGGGTTATAAATAGCTAAGAAATGACTTCCTAGAGAGACTTCTTCTCCAATCTATTTTATTTTCTTCTTCATCTTCTTTCTAAGTATCTCCGAGAGGAGATGGTTACAAGAAAGCTCTGCATGGAGTGATGGTCATGATGATCAAGTAGAAAAGTAAAAAATCCAATGAGATGGTAAGATACTGAGACCTTTGGTATTTGTAGGTTTAAGAAGTAATGCTAAGGGTTTCTAGAACCATTTTAGAGGTTTTGCATGTTTCTAGAAAATTAAAGTTTAAGTTAAAAATACTAGGTTTAGCCCATAATTTGGTTGACATGCTTAGTTTCCAGGAGAATGGAAGCTCTAGCATTCGAAAAAGCTAAACTACTAAGGCGAAAAAGCATGTGGTCAGTTTCTATACTCCATTCTTGGAATGATGAATGATCTCTTCTAATTTTGTATGTTATGCATGAGTAAGATTATATGGTATATGGGTGTCCGCAATAATAGTTCAACATGCATGAAATAGTTAGGACTTCATGTTTTAATAAATAGCATACTCTATGATATTATGTAAAAGAAATGTATATATCATATAATTATAATAGTGGGAATTATTGACAGAATTAGGCGAAGTTAGGATTGGGAAAAAAAGGGGTGATTCTGTTAGATACCACTATACTGTGTTGCTATATGCAAAACGTGATGTTCGAGCATTAAGGTATAGGATAATGAAGAAACAGGCTGAGGAATAGGGAAAAAGAAAAATTGGAATTCGATTTCAATTTTGCCATCCAGGATTGCTTGGAGCAAACCGCGATGTGTGAAGCTTCGGGCTTTGCGGAGGAGACACTTTGGTGTTCGAGCATCAAGGTGGATATATGATAAGATAATATTAATGGTTATTAGGTTTCATAGTGTAACACCTTGATGGCATTCAGTAGGCTTTATGGGGCGACACCGTGACAACATTAAGTTTTTTTGAGGCAAAACCTCTAAGAGGTTAAATGTGTAAAACCATAGCTAGGATATGACAACCAGGATAGTTCGCCAAAACATTAAACGCATGATAGTCTATCCGGACAGTAAACATGGGGTAGTCCGTCATGATAGTAAAAACGGCATAGTCCACTAGGACAACAAACATGGGATAGTTCGCCGAGACAGTAAAGACAGAGAGTATGAGATGTAAGATCATAGCTCGATTATGGCAACCAACAGAGTTTGTTAGGACATCAAACATGGAATCTGACGAGCAAGACCATAGCTCAATTATGACAATTTATGGAGTCTGTTGGGACACTAAACACGGGGTAGTCTGCTGGGACATTAAACACGAATAGCCAAATAGGACAACAATAGTGGGACATTTTGCAAACATTAAACATGAATAGCCAAATAGGACAACAATAGTGGGACATTTTGCAAACAATGAGAAAGGGACTAGAAAGAAAATGGAAATATAGACATTCAATAGTTGACCAGTGGGTCGAAAGAATCCACTAATTAACGAAAAAGTTAATGGAAATAAGAAAAGACTGTTGGAATAGTAGTCGTGAAAACTAATAGGGCATATAAATGATAACCCAGTAGGAAGTAATCACGGGAGTTGATGCACTAGTGGTGCCTGGCATACAGGTGAATGAAAGATGATTTAACTAAGGATATTAGACAAGGATTCGCCATTAAGAACCGCTAGAGGGTGCTCTAAGAAACCCTGTAAGTTATAGAGGCAACAAAAGAACACAGTTTAGTCAACAAAAAAAAGAGGGGTTAATTAAAAACGATTGACTAAGAGAATATACCAGGTAACAAATATGTATGTCAAGACTATTGTTCTTCAAGGAGAAAACCATTGAAAAAGTATCAGTTAAATAACTAGTTCCGTAGGGAACTAAAATAAGGGAGAAATCTTAAAAATAGATGGTCGCTTCGACGATAGTTTGCGGGGTATGAAAGGCCAAAACAGTCCACAACAAACAAACATGACATAATTTTGAGCATGGTATCTCGAATATGGTAGATTATAAGGAAATAATCTAATCGCTATTCATCCCAAGTGGGACTTAATCTTCCAAAGAGATGGGCAATCTCACTAATTATCCCAAAGGATGGGATGAAAACAAGTCCTTCGAGACTAAGGCAAGAGAAAGAGTCTGCCACGGGCTAAACAGATTGGAATAATCGCAAAGGGGGTCCCTAATGAGCATTAAAAGGGTAGATCATAAGACTACCTTATAATGACATGGTGGAAAAAAGATTTCCACATTAGGGATAAATGGAAAGAATAATACAAGTAAAGGAATAACAGAGTCCATGGAAATGACGTGACATCTAAGGAATCCATTAAAACTAATCGTGGGCTGATAGGATTACTCAGAGGTAATTCATTTAGTTGTAATTCATTTAGCTATCTATCAATAATAGATATGATTGAGGGATTAATTAATGTCGTTACTGCGAGTTTAAGAGTAATTACTGTAACACCCTAAAATAAGGTCTAGGAGTTTTAGGGGTAATTTAGAAATTTTAGCCTTAAAGTGTTCAAAACTTTGCGACATGGTATATCAGTAATGTTTTCTTTATTATGATTTTAGAAAATTAAATCAATTCCTAAAAATGAGTTTAAATATATTTAACTTTGACGGTAGGACAAATTTGTAAAAAAGTCAAAAACTTGGAATTTTTAAAAGGCAATTAGACTAGATTTTAAAATTCATAACTTCCCCCACTTAGTTTATTTTTACATTAGTTTTTCTTCTCCCTCATTCTTGCATCGTCCTTTGTTCTCCCTTACTCTCCCATTAGATTTTTTATTTCCAAACTCAAATCTTTTGATTCCTATCAACATCCAAGCCTTAAATCTCCATAAAATTCCAAGAAAAACACCAAAAAACACCATAAATTCCTTTATTGTCAAGTTGTGGGTTTTTTGGGTTTTCGATTAAATGCTTGGTTTTTCATCAACTAAGGAAATGATTCATTTTTGTAATTAGTTTTAAATGATACATGGTCCTTTAAACAAAATTTTTAGCCATTAAATCGCATGCTTTAAATAAAATTTGAAAATTGGGTCGTTAATGGTGAAGTTTGAGATTTTGGGTAAAAACGTAGTTTCAAAGTGTTTTTCAATCAATTTTGACATGATTAGAAGATTTCTAAACTTACTTTAAAGTTTCGTTAACTTTTTCTAATGTCTTAATGAATTTTCAAAAAATAGCCAAAAACATGTTGAAAAAGTCGATACTATGAATTAAGTAGTTTTTTGTAGTTTAAAGATTGAGAACTAGTCATAGGTGATAGATGGATGGAAGCGGTTTTAGGCAAAAAGATTAAGTATAGATTGAGATATTCGAATTTTAAGTTTCCTATGTCGAAGGTTTCAGTCCAAAGAGAACCTAACTTAGACTTGTGTTTTTGGATTGTTTGATGTAAGTCTTTGGCAAAATGTTAATTGTGTTGTTGTGTGATTTACTTTGTTGAAACGTTGGAACCGATAAGACCTTCTATGAGTAAAGATAAAGGCAAGGAAAAGCTAGTTTGAGTTTTCAGCTTTTTCGGTAAAAGCGTAATTTGTGAGTTTTTGGAATAATTGCTTGTGCACATGATTCAATGCGTTATTTGGGAATTTAGTAGTAGCCTAAACCTTTACTCTAAATTACGAGTATAAGCTTTCTCATACCTATGTTATCTTGTAAACTATGTGCTTAAGTGTTTTTGAATATGTGAATTGAGATGAGATGCTATAACATGTGATATGTGGTTATAATAACTGTTGTGAAAGTGAAAATGTGTACATGTTATGTATATGTTAAATTTTAGTGACAATGTTTTGCTAAAAATGCAAATATGCGGTGATAGTGCATGGATAATCGGTAAGTGATATGTGTTTGATTTTAGATATTTTGGCCTTGTGATCTTGAAACTGTTGGATATAGTTGGCATGCAATAGGATTGTGAGTACTCACCTATGTGTACAGCAATTTTGGGCATTGAGGCCTTGGGATATGTTGGAGGGGTAAGAGAATGTGAGCTAAGCTCCATTCAACAGGACATGTGAGGGGAAATAAGGAGAGTGTTAGCTTTATGCTTCACTTTTGGGACATGTTTGACTTTATGAGTCTATGTGATGTGCTGGAGATCCGTGTATCCGATGAGTGGTGATAGTGCCCAATTTTACGTTTCATAGCTTAAGTGTCAGTTTATCTATAAACATGTTTTTGAGTATTATGATATATGCTTAAATGTTATTTGATTATATGAGTATTGTGATATATGCTTGAAAGTTATGTGATTATATGAGTATTATGATATATGCTTGAATGTTATGTGATTATACGTGTATTGTGATATATGTTTGAATATTATTTGATTATATGTGTAATGTGGTATATGCTTAAAAGTGAATGTGATTATCATGTAAATGAACTAGTAAATAATGCATGAATGAGTATAATATAACACTAGAGTTGGAACTGCTAAGATTGTGCTATATGGTTGTTTTATTAATGCTTGATGAATTGTTTGCATGGTAGTTGTTCTAGGTATTCACTAAGCTTGTTAAGCTTATCCACTCCTTTTAAACCCTTGCAGAGTAGTTAAGTGCTGGTGTGAATAGTGTGGTTCTGAAGGGTGATCTAAGCAAGCCCATTTCTATTATTTCGTAGGTGTTATTTTTATTTGCTTATGTTTTGGAAATAAGGTAATGTGGTAGACTTTTATTGGTATTTACCATGATGTGTTGGATGTTTCCATAGATTATTTGTTCCTAAGTTTATGAGATTCATTTCGTATTACATTGATTATTGCTTGGAATTACTTTCGATGTTTGAAACCATTACTACAATTGTTTTGATGTTTATTTGATGATGATATCACATGATGAATTGGTACAAGTTAGAAGGACTTATAAGCTTAGAAATGTTGTATTTTTCTGGTCTGAAGTAAAAGTATCGATTTTCATGTTGTAAAAATGATACCTCTATGATTTGAAATTTACAGGAAGTTAGAATCGTAAATTGGAATCGATACCATATCACGAGTATCGATACTCAAAGGTAAAATTACTGGTACTTTTCGAAAGGTATCGATAATTTCTAGAATTTTATTTTTGGGCGAGAAACAAAATGCTATTTTGGTATAAATTTTCCAAGCGATATCGATACCACTTAAAAAAAATATCGATACCCTTGTGCCAGTATCGATACTTACGTGAATTGATTTGGTATTTTTCTAAGTGGTCCAAATGCTTGAATTTTTAACACAATTAGTTACATTGATGCATGCTCAGCATGATTTAATGATGATTAATGTATGTATGTCTTAAAACTTGTACAAATGTTATGAATGACATGTGTTGACTTTAAAATAGTAAACACTGTAATGTACAAGTAGTGAGACGATGGTGTGGCATCTTTATATACAGGATTAGCGATCGGGCTAGGTATAGGGTGTTATAATTACTCGCATAAATAAGGAGTTATTTGTGTTTAGTTTTTTCTCTTTAAATCTCTGAAAGATGGGGTCTAATTTCGTGTAATGTAGAAACCCACTAAGTTCATTCGAGCTTACAAGGGTTGACTTGTGATTGCAGGACTTGAGTGGCAAGAAACTCAATAAGGGGCTAAGTTAAGCTAAATTAATTTAAGGATTCGACGTCTGTAACACCTTTTACCCACATCCGTCGCTGGAATAGGGTACGAGGCGTTACCAGACTCAAACGCATGCATACAAACATTCCAGGTCATAAAATTTCATTCCAATTTAAAACTTTTCAATTTCTATCTTAAAGTCCCTTATATAGGCCTACGAGGCCCAAAACATACATTGGAGGTGGTTAGGGACTAAACCGAAAACTTTTGAAACTTTTGAGAAAATAAGAAAATTTTCATATTTTGGAGAGTCACACGCCCGTGTGGGCAGGCCCTGTGGTCACACACGCCCGTGTGGCTCAGGACACGCCCGTGTCCCCCACCTGTGTAACTCTTTGTTTATGACGTCATCACCAATTTAGGGTCACACGGCCATGTCACACGCCCGTGTGCTAGGCCATGTGGCCATCCGTGTGGATGATAGTTACCAAGCCTTTTTCCATCCAAAAACACTTGCACACCCATACTAAGTTTATCAACACACAACATGGCATTTTTAGGCATCCCAATAACCACACCATGGCATTCACACACTATTTATAAATCACAATCATCATGCACAACCACTCACACACTTAACTAATTATAACATGTAACTTACTCAACCATTCACATTTAGCATTTTCCACACATAATTATCACACATTCACTCATCCAACCCAAACAAGCATGCACATCCATGTAATGCTTCATCATAGACTTATAACATAACAAATATTGGCCACACTAAATGGCCTTATACAACAATGACCTTCAATTAGCATAGGCCAATATTCTAGGCCAACTCATAATATCATGTACACAATAACCCAATTCCTATACATGCCATACACTTAAAATTCTAGAAAATCAATGATACCCATCAATAGCTTGTTAGTGTGATAGGATCTCTGACGACCTCCAACTCGAGCTAGCATCTGTGGCACTATAGGAAAAAGGAAAAGAAGAGAGGGTAAGCATATAGCTTAGTAAGTAGGTATGTAAATAATAAACAACTTATTAACATACTTTTAACATTCCTCATAATATGTTCTCAAGATAATGCAATCATAATTGCACAAAGTTCCACTATTCACTTATGTTCATATCAAGCTGTCTACGCGAGTTATAGTCACTAAATTATTTATATCTTGAGCTACGGAACTCTAAATTAAATTCCGATAATTTTATCTGAAACTAGACTCACATATATCCTTACCATAAAATTTAAATAATTTTTGGTTTAGACAATAATTTTTGAGTTATAGTCACTTATGTTCATATCAAGTCGTCCATGTTCTGCTGTCTGACAGTTTCGACCCTTCTTCACTAAAAATTAATTATCTCCTCATACGGGACTTGGATGATGTTCTCATTTGATTCTCTTGAAAATAGGTTCATTAAAAATTAAATAAATATAAATTATAGCTTATAATTATTTTTATACTATTTTTAATGATTTTCCAAAGTCAGAATAGGGGATTCCAAATTCATCCTAACCCTGTCCTACAAAAATTCAAACATCTCATAATATAAAATTCTTTTGCTTACACTGTTTCTTCTATGTGAAGCTAGACTCAATAAGATTTAATTTCATGTCTTATTCAACCTTTAATTCAATTCCAGAACTGTTTTACTGCTAACTTTACTCTTTCATGATTTCTTTGTATTAACATCCATTTAATCATACATGAAACCAAAGCATATCCTTAACTAGCCATTCCAATAGCTAATCATTATCAAATATTTACATGCCATTCATTGGCCAAATTAACCTATACATCAACAACAAAACTTAAACTTATCATGTCTTAATTTAATTTGCCCTAAAAGCCTCACATATTATCATCAATCAAATTTACCACCTATTTATACATCATAAGTATAGACTTATAATCACAAGGTCATCACAAGATTATTTTCATAGGCAAGACTTACTCATTTACATTCTTACCAAATGTCCCATATACATCGAATTCTTAAACTTAAACTTAAACTTACTCATGAATTTTGCATACATACCTGTACCCTTTCAACATGATCATACATTGTCATTTCATTGACATAATCTTTGGATTTACCCGTTGAACCTCTTGGGAGACTAAAGATATTCGGGAAAACTCGTACATGACGTATTGTACCAATGCCATTTCCTAGACATGGTCTTACATAGAAATCTCATATCGATGCCAATAGCCCAGCTATGGTCTTACACGATGCCTCATGCCGATGCCATGTCCCAGACATGGTCTTACACTGACTCAGATAACCATGCCGATGCCATGTCCCAGACATAATCTTACACTGGCTCACATAACAATGCCGATGCCGCTCACATAACAATGTCGATGCCATGTCCCAGACATGGTCTTACACTGGCTCATGTAACAATGCCGATGCCATGTTCTAGACATGGTCTTACATTGGCTCATGTAACAATGTCGATGCTATGTCCCAAACATGGTCTTACACTGGCTCACGTAACAATGCCGATGCTATACAGGATCACATAACAATACCAATGCCATATCCCAGATATGGCCTTACACGGTTACGCATATTGTCATGGTCCAACAATTGTCTTTACCTTCAATTCATAACATGTCGTAATTCGATCATACTCAACCTTGCATTTCTCTTAATTTGATCTTTCAATACAATTTCGTATTTTTATATTATTCATGATCCAATAATAACATACGAAATAATACATGATATCGATTAAGCATTTAAACATATCAAATTTAATGCTTATTAACATACGAACTTACATCGGTATGAAACAACGAAATAAGTCAATTACTCGATTATCTTGCTTTTCCCCTGATCTAATTCCGAATTTCATCTTCCTTGATCTATAACAACACATTTAATTTATTTATTCATCATGCTACTCAAATTAGCCCAATTTCACATTTTTGGTAAAATTATATTTTTTACCTCTATATTTTTTCATATTTACACTTTTTCCCTTAGGCTCGTAAAATGAAATGTGTTTAATTTATTTACTACCCATGCATAGCCAAACCTTTTTCATGCTTAGAGAAGCCCACATTTTACATTATTTCACACAGTTACCACCTATTTTAAAACTTTTACAAAATGGCCCATTTTAGATGTTTTCATTAAAATCATTTAACAAAAGTTGTTTATTTAACAATCAATATTCATTTTCTTCCATAAAAATACAGAAAAAAACATGAACATTCTCATGGAAAAACCCTATACTTTCAACCATTTTGCAAAATAGTCCCTTCATTAGCTAGATTAAGTTATAAGGGTTTCAAAAACATAAAAATCAACAAAAATGATCATCAAAATCACTTACTTGCAAGGGTATAAAGTTGCTGAAAATTTCAAGCTCCCATGGTCATTTTTCTTAGAGAAAATCGGTGGAGAAAAGAAGATAGAAAAAAAAGATGATAACTAGGCTTTTTATTATTTTTTTTATTTTTATTCATTAGTCAAATTTTGTCACCTAATGCCAACTAACCATTGACTTTTCATGATTTTTGTCTCCATATCCACCGCCACATTAATATTTGTCTATTTCCTTAATGAGGACCTCTATTCTAACATTCCATAGCTAATTAACACCTTTAGCTAATAGAACAAAACTTTTATACTTTATGCAATTTAGTCTGTTTTTAAAAATTAAGCATGCAATCGCTTAAATTAATTCATCAAAATTTTCCAACATCCATATAATCATGCTTTAACATATAAAATAACATTAAAATAATTTCACGACCTCAATTTTTTTTCCTCGAAACCACTATTCCAACTAGGCCCAAATCAGGTTGTTACAATGTCGGTTTGGAGTCATGCACATAGGAAAGGGGTACCACAAGAGGCTTCGCCTCGGGGCCCAACCCATTGTAATTAAGTAAATCCCTTTAGGTCCGAAGTTGAGACAATAGACTTTGGATTAAAAATTTTATGCCTATTATAAAATTTTTATTTAAATAAATAGGTAATACAGTTTGATTTTTAAAAAAAAGGGAGATCTAAATGAGTATATTAACTCGTTTTAGATGTGACACTTTGTACCCAAATTCGATGAATAAATTGGTTTAGGGTGTTACAAGTTTAGTGGTATCAAAGTAAGATTTAGTCAATCCTTGGATGTAGGGATTTGAAAGGAGTTCCCATTTTATGCATGACGTTTGATCTGGCAAAGTCCCTTGAGGTCTAGTTTAGTTAAGTTAATATGTGATATATATGGATACATATGCCGGAATTTGTGAATGGTGATGACAGTAGAAATAGACGATTCATAAAAGGAATACAAGGAAAGTATAATTAAGTTAATACAGTGGTTGAAAGTACAATTACTGAAGAAAAAAATTCCAATAAATAAAGATACAAAGGGAAGCAAATATTTTTATTTGCCTAGTAAGTCGCTGCCTCAATGGTGTCTTCACTTCTTCTTGGCTAGTCCTTGGGAAGGAGTAGGTGTAACATCCTTAACCCGTATCCATTGCCAAAATAGGGTCATAGAGTATTACCGAACTTATTACATAAATAAACATATATTTCTCATACATTTTTCATTTCCAAATAATAATCATTCACACTTAAACATAATGTCCCTAATACGAGCCTACGAGGCCCAAATCATGCATTAGAAGTGGTTTGGGACTAAACCGATAACTCAAGAAATTTTTGGAAAATATAGAAAATTTTACAATATACAGGGTACACACACCCGTGTCACAGGTCGTGTGGACATTCAAAATGGGATCACATGGCCGTGTCCCAGCCCGTGTCCGACCTCGTGTAACTCTCTGACTTAGGTCACACGGCCAACCACACACCCTTGTGACTAGCCCGTGTGCCCTTTGAAATGGCTTCACATGCCCGTGTGTCAGGCCATGTGTTATGCCATGCCAAAACTGTAGGTATACTGACTTATGCCACATGGCCAAGTCACACGCCTGTGTATTGGGCCTTGTGGAGTATACTCACTTGGTTTCTAAATAGGTATCAGGGGACACGCAGTAGTGTCACCTAACCTTTTATCACACACAGTTGAGACATACCCGTGTCTCTGCCCCTGTGGACAAAAATAGGCTATTTACCAAACCATCTTTCTCACCCAAATTTGCATTCATCTACACAAATCAAATGGCAAATAACATGGCATAAATAGGCATTCAAACCAATCTCAACCAAGCCTAATTCATGCTAATTTAATACCATCAACCACAAGATACATAAGTATCACAATTTTCCATTCAATTTCATACCAATTGCATATTCACAAATCACCTATATGATTAGTTTCAATTATGCATTACTTTACCTAAAACCACAAGCATAACAATCTCAAATCTCAATCATTTGGTACTCAAAATACCAATTCACGACAAGTATTAATTTAACAATTACAACCACATAACAAAATACATTTGCACATATACATACATAACCAAATAAACCAAAATAAGACAAATCACATGATTATACACATAACTAAACATACTTCATCTACAATGCTAAATCAAATGGCTAATTCCATTACCAACATAAATACCATATCAACCACACTACTATACATGCCATACAACTAAATACATAAGTTCAAAAGTACCAAAATGATAGCTTAATAGTGTGATGAGATCTTCGACGACTCCCAAATCCGAGCAAACTTTGATAATCACTATAAAACACGAAAAAGTAAACAGAGTAAGTATAAAACTTAGTAAGTTCGTATAGTAATAAACTCAACTTACCATATGTACACAATTTAAGCATATTAATCCACAAACCTATCACATATTCATTCACAAAGTTAGATATGAAATTCACAAGTTTCTTCGATTCAATGCTTGTATGGTTCATGTACATACCTGTACCAACTTGTATCAATCTCATACTCATCCATATCCTTGATAGACCCATTGAACCATTTGGAATAATATCAGATACTCAGGAATCTCGCACCCTAAGTGTCAATACATAGTCGAAGCTATCTCAATCTCATATATCATATAATATTCACTCTTAAGCTATCAACGGGTCTGCTCACACAAGCTGACAGTCAAGACGTAACTACACGGTGCGGCTCACACAAGCTAATAAGAATTCGCAACACATTCCAGATAACTCAACCACCAGTAGGACGTACGGACCAGCACCCAAACACATAAGCCCTAATGACATGTCATTCGTATCCCAATCTATTCCTAAAGTTCAACCGGGATTTCACTTTGCCGAATCTTGGTCGAACATATCCGTAAGGTCGTATTCATAAAGCATTTAAAACACAATTATATTAATGTTTATTAACATATGAACTTACCTCGATCACAAAAACGTTAGAACATGATCGACTAGTCCAATACTTTATTTTTCCATCGATCTAGATCCTAACTTCGCTTTTCTTGATCTAAATAATATGAAATTTAACTTATTCAATTATCATCCTATTCAATTTAGTCCAAAATGCATATTATGGAAAAATTACACTTTTACCCCTAATATTTCAATTTCTTTACAATTTAGTCCTTAGCTTATAAAAATACAAATTCATGCAATTAGGTCCCTACCCATGCTAGTTGAATTTCCCTTATTATCATAATAGCTCATATTTTTCATTTATTTCACATTTCTACCATAAAATTTTCATATTTCTCAATTTAATCCCTAATTGACAATTTTATCAAAAATCTCTTAAAAAATGTTGTTTATCTAACAACAACCATTTATTTTCTATCATCAAACATAAAAATACACCTATATTCATCAATGGTAAAACTCTAAATCTTTAACAATTTTGCAACTTAGTCTCTGGGCTAGCTAGATTAAGCTACAACGATTCCAAAAACAATAAATCATTAAAAAGGGGACAAAAATCACTCACCAATTTAAGCTTTAAAGTAGCCGAACCCTAGCACATTCCCATGGATTTTATTCTTTTAAATTTCGGTTAAAATATTGATAATGGAAGATAATAGAATTTTTTGTTTTATTATAATTAACCTTTATTAATTAATTTTCTTTTATAACCTTATAACATATTACAAATTCCAAGTAAACCAATCTCATAAATGTCAACTAAAACAATAATGGTCTAATTATCACTTAAGGACCTCCACTTTAAAGTTCTATAGCTATTAAACACCTTTAACTATTAGAACACCACTTTTGCACTTTACGCGATTTAGTCCTTTTTATCAAATTAAGCATTCAAACGATAAAATTTCTTAACAAAATTTTCACACAACCATACTAGCATGATGTAAACATTAAACTAATAATAAAATAATAATTTTGACTTCGAATTTGTGATTTTGAAACCACTATTTTGATTTGACTAAAAGCGGGCTATTACAGTAGGAATAATCGAGCTAAATGCTTGAAAATGAGGAAACCGTCGAATTCCTCATGTCAACCTCCTTGTTGCAACTATAGGAAAGGTGATATCTGCATTAAAAAGACCGCTAGCAATGGAAAAATTTACCCGTGAGTTTGAAACCCGGCAAGAAGGACCATTGCGTCAGGTTTGAATAGGGATTAAGTGAAGAAGTTGAGAAAGGAGATTCGCCTGGATGCCATATTTGGTATCTGTCGAAAGATTGGGTGGCTCCCCATTTTACAACTGCATCTTTTCATCAGGATGCAAATTCTACCCATATCATTTTCACAACCCTTCAAAGGCTTAAACTTAAACCTCTAAGGTAAAGAAGTGAGTGATGCTGAAGTAGTCTCTACCCGATGTTATAGTAGGAGTTGCCATGAATTGGGACCTGGAGAAAATTGGGAAGAGGGAAAAAAACCCCTATCGAATTTTTTTACAGATCCTTGCCTTGTTCTAGGTTGACTAAAAATAGAAATATGTAACCTCCTGTAACCAAACATCTCATCCAAAAGGGAAAGAGGTAGTTATTAGCGTCACTTAGTCGACCCTTTCCTTGGTTCACCCCAAGAATAAAGACAATGAAGGGAAAACAAATTTCCTAAGGAAACATGTAAACCACCATGTTGTATTCGAACGGTGTATCCCTGTAAGTCAGAAATTATCACCTTGCTTATGCCTTCTATTGAGGATCCAACCAGTAGACAAGCTAAGTAGGCCGAGAATGGAAGATTTATCTATGAGAATCTTAACATCAGAGTAGAAGGGGAACTGTACTCTAGAAAAGAAAATTTTAGGAAGGAAGGTGTTGAAGATTTGCTTCAGTTATCATAATCTAGCTATTTTTAGATATAATCATAACTTTGATTTATTTCAATTTTTTTAGAGATTTTTGTTAAAGATTATAATTTTGTTATTAGCCTATTTTTAGTTAATAGTTGTTAACTTGTTTACTATATAAACAACTAGTTTTAGTTCAATAAAATACACATTTTTTCCATTTCAATTACTTGACTTCTCAGTTCAATTTTCTTTATCATTTTAATTTTCTTTTTTAATAAAATTTTAACAATTGGTAATCAGAGCTTTCTTCTTGAGGGACCTCTGTTAATGTTTGTTGCATTATGGAAGGTGAAATTAATTTCTCTTCGATTGCGCTACCTATTTTTTATAGAGATAATTATCAGATTTGGGCAATGCGAATGAAGACTTACCTGGAGGCTATAGATCTTTGGGAAGCTGTGGAAGAATACTACGAGATTCCTACATTGCCTACCAACCCCACTATGGCACAAATCAAAACACAAAAAGAAAATAAGACAAGGAAATCAAAGGCAAAAACCTATTTGTTTGCTGCAGTTTCACCAACTATTTTCACACGAATTATGTCTCTAAAGTCAGCAAAGAAGATATGGGATTATCTCAAGACTGAGTACAAGGGAGATAAGATAATTCGCGGGATACAAGTGTTAAATCTTGTAGGTGATTTTGAACTGTAGAAGATGAAGGAGACTGAGATAGTCAAGGAGTATTCTGAAAGGCTCCTTAACATAGCCAATAAGGTTAGGTTGCTAGGTTCATTTCTAGTAGATTCAAGGATTGTGGAGAAAATTCTTGCAACAATACCTGAAAGTTTTGAGGCTACCATCGCCACCTTAGAGAACACGAAGGATATGTCAAAAATTACTTTGGTGGAACTCGTAAGTGCTTTACAAGCACAAGAGCAAAGGCGTATAATGAGGCAAGAAGGGGCTGTTGAAGGTGCTCTACTAATTAAGCATCAAGATGATGGAAAGAACAGGAGGTCAAAGAACAAAAAGTTTCACGTTGCAAGTGGAGAAAGCTCTGCTTTTGGGAACAAAAGTAAAATTGGAAATAGAAGATCAGGAGTAAAGAATGATTACCCTCCATGTCAACATTGCGGAAAGAAATGTCACCTTCCTTTCAAGTGCTGGAGGAGACCAGATGCAAAGTACAATAAGTGTAACTAAATGGGCCATGAAGCTGTTTTTTGTAAGTACAAAAATCAGCAACAAGGAGATGAAGCGCATGTGGCAGATCAAGAAGAAGAAGATCAACTTTTTGTTGTAACTTGTTTCACTAGTCACGAAGTAAGTGAAAGCTGGCTCACTGACAGTGGTTGCACTAATCATATGACACATAACAAAGAGTTTTTCAAAGAACTGAAGAGTACCGAGTCCAAGAAGGTCAGAATTGGGAACGGTGACTACATTACAGTCAAATGAAAGGGCACTATAGCCATTACAAGTTGTTCAGGTACCAAGTTCATTATTGATGTTTTATATGTACCTGATATTGATCAAAACCTACTTAGTGTTGGTCAATTAGTAGAGAATGGATTCAAAGTGAAGTTCATGGAAAAGGCATGTGTGATAGAGGATGCTACAGGACAAAAGATGTTCGAAGTTAAGATGGCAAGAAGGAGTTTTTCTCTCAATCCAATGCAAGAGGAGCAATTAGATTTTCTAATCAAAGAAAGCCTCACAATGATTTGGCATAAAAGGCTTGGACACTATCACCATCAGGGGATATTGCAGATGAAGTCCAAAAAAATGGCAATTGATCTTCTAGAACTTAATGATCACATACCGACATGTAAGGCTTGTCAATTTGGAAAGCAAAATAGAAAGCCATTTCCCAAGACAGCATGGAGAACCACTTATAAGTTACAATTGATTCACACAGACATTTTTGGACCTCAAAGAACTCTTTCATTAGCAGGAGTCTGTATTATGTTGCTTTTATTGATGATTTACAAGAATATGTTGGATTTTCTTCTTAAAATTCAAGTTAGAAGTGGCTGGAATATTCTAGAAATTCAAGAAGACTGTGGAAAATCAAAGTGGCAACCACATTCAAATATTAAGGTTCGATGACGGCAATGAGTATACATCATAAAATTTAAATGCATTTTATGAAGAAGCTAGCATTGAACATCAATTAATAGCTCCCTATACTCTGCAACAGAATGGATTTAGTGAGAGGCGAAACAAATACATCTTAGACATGACCATATGTATGTTGCATGAGAAAAATTTACCCAAAAAGTTCTGGCAGAAGCAGCTCATACTGCAATTTTCCTACAGAATAGATTGCCCACAAAAGCGATCAAGGATCAAACACCCTATGAGGCTTGGTATGGTCATAAACCATCTTTAAATTTACTCAAAATATTTAGTTGTTTTTGTTTCAGTCACGTTCCTCAGATCAAGAGAGACAAGTTAAACAAAAAGGCACTTCCATGAGTCTTTATCGACTATAGCATTGTTGCAAAAGCTTACAAAATTTTCCAACCGTAGTCTGGGAAAATTGTTATAAGTAGAGATGTTCATTTCGTGGAAAATGAAGAGTGGAACTGGGATGAGAAAGTGGCCAAAGCACAACATAGTTGAAGATTAAATTTCTTGTTTCAACCACAGATAAAGATAAAAATTGGCTGAATAAGTTGGTGGATGATGCTCCAACAAGGGGTACTAAATTGCTCACTGACATTTATGCAAGATGCAATATAGCTATTTGTGAACCTGCAAATTTTGCTACGACAATGAAGGACATAAAATTGGTGGTTGTAATGAAGGTGGAGTTGTCCATGATTGAGAAAAAAAAACATAGGAATTGGTTGATCGACCCCATGATAAGAAGGTGATTAGAGTCAAGTGGGTGTACAGAACCAAGCTTAATGTTAATAGCTCAATCAACAAGCACAAAGCAAGACTTGTGGTTAAAGGCTATGTACAAGTTTTGGGTGTGGACTATTCAGACACCTTCGCATCAATTGCTCGTTTGGACACCATAAGACTTTTACTTGCTATAGTTGCTCAAATGAATTAGAGAGTGTATCAACTTGATGTAAACTCAACCTTTTTAAATGACATTTTGCAGGAAGAAATTTATGTTGAACAGCATAAAGGTTTTGTGAAGAAAGAAGAAGAAAACAAGGTGTTTCTTCTCAAGAAGGCTCTTTATGGACTGAAACAAGCTCCAAAAGCTTGGTACAGAAATATAGATGATCATTTATTGAGTTTGGGTTTTGAAAAAAAATCTGTCCGAGACCACTCTTTATGTCAAACTTCAGAATAATGATATTTTGATATTCTCTCTTTATGTTGATGATCTTTTGCTAATGGGAAATAATGCACGATTGCTTGAGGAATTCAAGCAAGAGGTGATGAAGGTTTTTGATATGCAGATCTCGGATTGATTTTTTTTTCTTGAAATGGAAATTAAACAGGCTGAGCATGAAGTATTCATCTGCTAGAAGAAGTATGCCAAGGAAATCTTAAAGAAATTCAAGCTTGAAGAGTGCAAAGAAGTAAGCACTCCTATGAAACAAAAGGAGAAGTTGTGTAAAGAAGATGGAGCTGATAAAGTTGATGAGGGATATTTTAAAAGTTTGATTGGTTGCTTAATGTATCTTGCAGCAACACGTCCTGATATTTTAAATGATGTAAGTATTTTGTCAAGATTTATGCATTGTGCTAGTGAATTACATCTCAGGGCTACCAAGAGAGTAGTTCGTTATATCTAAGGCACGAGTAATTTTGGTGTTAAATTCACAAGCAATAAGGAGTTCAAGCTTGTTGGCTTCTCTGATAGTGATTGGGGAGGTTCCATTGATGACATGAGGAGTACATCAGGCTATTGTTTTACTTTTGGATCTGGTGTCTTCTCATGGAGCTAGAAGAAGCAATAAACTGTAGCTCAATCTACTGCTGAAGCAGAATTTGTTGCTGCAGCAGCTGCTATTAATGAAGCTTTGTGGTTGAGAAAATTATTAAGTGATCTTAACCTTAAACAGAAGGAAAGCACAAAGATTTTCGTTGATAATCTAGCTCCCATTGCAATTTCTCATAATCCAGTATTTCATGAAAAGACTAAACATTTCAACATTAAGCTTTTCTTTTTGAGGGAAGTGCAAAAAAAAAGGTAACGTTATACTGGTTCATTGCAAAACAGAGGAGCAGGTTGCAGATATCTTCACCAAGCCGCTCCCAATAAGCAAATTTGAAGTTTCCATAACACTTGGTGTTTGCAGCAAATGAAGCAAGGAGAAGTGTAGAAGATTTGCTTCAGTTATCATAATCTAGCTATTTTTAAATATAACCATAACTATGATTTATTTAAGATTTTTTAGAGATTTTTGTTAAAGATTATGATTCTGTTATTAGCCTATTTTTAGTTAGTAGTTGTTAACCTGTTTACTATATAAACAACTAGTTTCAGTTCAATAAAATACACCTTTTTTCCATTTCAATTACTTGACTTCTCAATTCAGTTTTCTTCATCATTTTAGTTTTCTTTTCTGATAAAATACCAACAGAAGGAAAGATAGGAAGAAGAGACCGAGGGATACAAGAAAAAATGATCAAGTAAAAGATTTGTGGAGTTGTGAATTTCCGTTAGCAGAAAGCAAATAAAGATGGCCAAATAACGATCCAAAGCAGAAATGAATCGAAAAGATTTTCAGAGAATGAAAGAAATTTTAAACAGTGAAAAAGAACACTTAAAGCCAATTCCTCAATTCTCTATTTATCAAAAAATAAAAAACTCTTCGGTTATTATAAATTTATTCAACACATTATTATGCACCCATTCGCACATTATCTTCATAAATAATATAAATTTACCCACTTACAATAAAACATGTGAATGGATTATGATCATTTATTGTGATTTTCTAGAAAATTTAACAAATGCATCGTTCAATCAAAACACACTTCTATAACTTCTTAAACAAGTTAAAATGCATATCTCACCTTAAATTTGCAAACTCAAATTTAAATTTATAGATAAAAGTAAAAATATACGAACATCAATTTTGTTATAACTACTCTTAGTCAAAGAAATTCTTTACCTACCATTTTGTGACCCTCTCAACAAACTTGCGAAGGTTACTGTATAACATTCCCTCGTCTGAGAGGCAACTGTTATACTTACACCACGTATCCCAAACATGTGGCCTCCAACAGAGCTGGTCCTCTAACAAACCATGTGTATCTGGCGAACTTGACCAAACTAGTGTACCTTCCACTTTTTACCATGGGCAAACCTCAAACAACACCACACCTTTACTAGACATATGTGAGACACATGTGGGACACATGTGGGAAGTTCAAAATCATTGATTACCTGGTTGTCCTAAGACGTAATATCTTAGGACGTTATATGAATGTCACTGCCAGGAAACCAAATCAGACCTCAATGCCAATAGTCTCTAAACATGTAGGCAATCTTGTCTCCCACTATAAAATGCTCATGTGACAACTCACAAGACACTTCTTCTACTTCCACTATTTTCTTCTCCTTCTTCTCAACTCGACCATGAAAAAGGCCGACCTAACCTCAATAGCTCTCTGCCTAGGCTTCAAGTGAACCACCAATCAAACTACCACTTCCTTTGTTAACTCAAGTAGTTAACAATATTCATTTAGTATTCTTAATATGATATGTTTTTGAATTGAAATTTTATTTTACTCACAATTTGATGTGATTTTTTTCATTTTAACATCATACATTTCACGTGTTACTATTAATTAATTCTAAACCATAATTTTTATTATTTATTGTATGTTACTTTTAAACACAGCTCTATATTCTAAATATATGACTTCCACATGCATGCATTCGTGATAAGGTTTTTAGTTATATGTTATAAACATAAAAAAATATGTTGAGTCAAGCTCAAGCCTTGGATGTTCAAACCCCTAATCTAACCCGTATTTTAGATGAACCTAATTTTTTTATCCAATCTCATTTTTTGAATTTAATTTTTTTATTCAAACCCTTTCAAATTTCCAATTAAACTTCCGGCATGAGTATTAAACAGGAGATACAGAAGTATTGAGGTAGAGAATGACATTGTGCAGCTGAGATTCGACGTAGAGAAATGTTCAGACACGTTAATAGGAAACAAAACATTTGGGCTGATGTTATGGCCAAAATTACAAGAGCAGGTGGATCTAATTTGTGTGTTTTTAGATAGACCTCCAGATGGTCCGGTACACTGGTGGAATGTTTTTGATCAAGGGAGGACTAGCCTTGTTGCCACTATGTAGCTAGACTGTATTAAGATTCCTTTAAACTTTCTTTTTCCGCCAAAAAAAATAATACCTTATTAAGTATAGGATAAAAATATACCATTATACTCTTTCTAATAATCTATAAGTAAATAAATAAAATAAAAGTATTTATTTGATTTATAAAAGAACAAGATGGTTAAACGAATACAACTCGAGTCCAACACTGGTGAAAGCAACGACGAATTAAGCCCATGTTGTAAAACACATGAGGTTATTATGCTTGACTCGAAAACTCAATTTTGTTACATTTTAAAATTTAACTCAATTCCAGACAATCAATTGCTTCATTAGGTTCAATTAAATTTGATTACGAAGTAAAAATCAACTCAATATTCATGCTTGACTTTTTTATGTTATTAAGCTAGAATTGAGATATTTCTAACATTAATTAAAAATACAAAAAAAAAAATCGATTAAATTTGCAAGTCACTTCAGTCAAACATTAGGACATTCGAATTCAGCTAGTGCAATAGCTGGACTCCTTGTGCTTGACTCAACAATGACCTTCAAATTTAAGTTTTTTTTTTTTAGTCAAATTCAAGTAGTTTTGAATATATATAAAAAAAAACATATATTCATATCGAACATATGCTCTAATCCAACCCTCACTTGAATTCGGATAACATACAATCAAAATATTTGTTAGTTATACAGCTGCTTAAATACCAATTAAATACACAAAATGGATCAATATCACACATAATAGCAGGAGATTACCCTATCATCTATTGTCAATTGTTGGGACCAGAATGGCTTAGCTCTGTACCATTAATGGCTAATTACTTCAGAAATTTGCATCTAAAATATGGCAACAAAGAGTTGCAATAAGCAATCATAAGGGTTTGGTGGATGCTACCTGAATGTAAGTCGTCGCATCCCCTTCCGAAAGTTGTTTGCCTTCAACAAGGCCTCTTACTAAGGTGTCAGCATAATCTTTGCTAGGAGCACATAAAGGAATCTCTCCCGACTTAAAGCTTTCAATCACAGAGAGGGGACACCTGAACATCATCGAATAAACAAAAAAGCAAAAGCATTATACAAATTATGCAGAGGTTTTTAGATGAGTTCAGGGAATGATAATCGAGTTGCCAAGAAAGTGTGTTTAAGCGTACGTCATAGTCAGTATAGGTATATCATCCTTCTTTCCAAGGTAGACAACGTTATGGTACCAACCTCTCTGCAAGAGAAACATAATTGCTTGTAAGACAGCATAACCCTTAAAACATTGACAGCAGAAAATGCAAATGTATACATGGATTACCTTGACAGCCTCCACAGGAATTGAACCTTCATTGAGTATTGAGTCTAAAGCATTTAGATCAAATAAAGGAGAATTCATGTCATGATCAGGAACATTTTCCTGCAGCAGAACATCATTGAACTGCTCTAACCTGTTTAAGATGCCAAAGAAATGACAATTTCGAGAGAGTTAAAACTCAAGCAGACTACTCAAACACATCCAAGAGTTGTCTCTAAAGAATTGCAACAGAGAATGAAATTATCACCTATCTAAGAGGAAAAAATTTAAAATAGAAAAGTACAACATAGAAGAACTTACGTGATCTTATAGAGGCACACGTATGCTTTATCTTCACTGTTGCTTCGAGGATCAAGGAAAGCAACCCCTCCGGGACCCCAAGTTTGTGTAAAATCACGACCAAAGAAAAGACGATGAGGAAAAGCTTTCCAGCGAGTCTCCTTTGGAGGGTTTCTATCCACAGAACCAGAACACAGCTTTTTCATGCCTATGACCTAGAATCATATTTACGAATTTCATGATTAACATTAAGTAGATTAAAGTGGGACAAGCGAAGAAAAAAGAAAAAGGGTGGGGGAGAAGTGGTCTGAAAATGAGGAGAAATGGTGTTCCAGTGCTAAAACCATGGTGCTCAAGAAAACAAAAGACCTATGTTGCTTTGACTCTTCACTTTTCTTGAAGCATCCATGTTCATGCATAATATGGGTATAGGGATATAATCCTTCAAAAGGTATCCAATGCATTTAAAAAATTAAAAGAATATGCTAGTATCAGATAAACTTGAGTCCGAATCATAAAAAAGGACATCAGATCAAAAACAATATAGAGTAAAAGCTAATACAATAGACATTCCAATAGACAAAGCTAATGCATTTCTTATGCTCTTTTTTGGGAAGCATCTAGATCCTGGTTAATAACCCCAATATGTTTCCCAATTAAAGGAGTTAATGGAAAGTGTCTAAAATGGAGACTTTTTCCCCTTATGCAAGCCTTATGAAACTACATCAGGAAAACACTACATAATCTCTAAAGCTATTGGACGAAGGCATACTTCAATAGTAGTTTTTTTAAGAAAAAGTTCATTTTCCATCCTCCTCCAACTTCCACCTGTCAATTGCTAACCGAGTTTAGTAGGAAAATACCTCAATATGGAAATATTACAAAGCATAAAAAATTAAATAAAACATGATATTTTACATGACATAACACAAAAACACACGCATGCACCCGCACACAAAAAATACGACACAAATAGATAACTGCCTAAAAATTTATACAATATGGAGTATTAACATGTCTAATTATAAATATAAACATATTAAGCATGATTATAACAAGGAAACTACAAAAACACGACACAGAAACATGAATCGTTAGGTCTAATGACACATGGTTATGATATTAGTTAATGTCTTAAGGCTACCAGATCTAGAAACATCTTTGATTTCATATGAAGGGATTCATCCATCTTTGTAACAGAATGCATACCTGTCCACCTTCAATATAGCAGAGGAACCTTGACTTCCACATATTTGATCCGAAACTGGCATACCAAATGTCAGTCTTGGATAGCTTTGATCTCCACAGGGCACTATTTACTTCATCTGCATTCAACATGGAGTTTATTCTTTCAAATAAAATCAAGACTTGATTGTTTCGCAAAAATTGGCTTTCAGAAAGTTATTTAAACAAATGACATTTTCATGAAAAGATTTTTGAATATTTACATGGCTCGATAAAAAATCTTTTGACTACCTAGTAATTTTCTGAATAGTTTGCACATTTTGTCAAATAGTAATCTTGGCATACATATTAAGATATTTAAAATTATTTAAAAATGTAATTTTATCTACTATTAATAATAAAATGAAGTTTTGGTCCAAATAGTAATAAAAAGATTACCAAACAACAACACAAGCAATCTAAACATTGCCAAACGAGGCCTAGATGGCCATAATGTCTCTGACCTACTATCCTGCATTAGAAATCAATTAGATGCACTATTGTCAAGCACATATTCAACCTAAAACTATTGTCAAGCATAGACTCAACCTCGAACTATTGTCTAACAAAGGCCCACACTCAATGGACACATGCTATTATACCAACATAGGAACAAACTAAGGCCCAGGGAAAGAGCAAGCCCACGAGGGTCCAAGCAACAGAAAGTGCCAGTAATTTGGCGGACTTGTTGTATGAAAAGGCACATAAGTTCGCTTAAGCCGAATTAAGAGGGTAGCCTGTGGTACTTTTCTGAGGGATGATAGACAATTTAAAAGTCTTCAGCGGGCACGTAACCAGCAAGGTCATTCTTCCCAGAACCTGCGAGTCCAAGGTGGGGGACAACAAATGAGTTCATTCACAAAATGAGTTGCCTAGGACATTCCAGAGGCCCCAAGGCGAGCACACGAGAAGGTAAGATCCCCGTGGAAAATTTGAAGTTTACACTCCTTTAAATGTTTTGCGTACCTATATTCTTAACCAGGTGAGAAGCTTAGGAATTTTGTCAAGTCCATCACCTATGTGGCCTAGTCAGTTGAGGTCTAATTTAAGGGACAGATATAGTTTTCTTAATGATAGAGGAACAAGACAGAAGATTGTTTTACTTTGAAGGATGTAATCGATGAGGCTGTCAGAAATGGCTAACTAAAAGAATTTGTAGCACAGGAAGCTTCACCATCAAGGCAGGGTTTGCAAGGTGTTGATAAGGGCAAGCAGAAGGCCAGGGGTACGATACATATTAAAATTGGTACAAATGAAGAATGAGAGACGTCCAACACAAAAAGGAAAACACACCTCAGAAGTGTGATGTCTGTTAATTCGCTTAAGATGCCTCGTCAGCAAGAGAAATGGCGGGTAAAGTTCAGTGAGAAAGATGAGGATTCAGTCTGCAACGAGGAAGGGAACGATCCTATGGTGGCAACAACAACTATTGCTAGGTTTGAGGTTAAGAGAATTCTAGTTGACAGTGATGGTGTTGTTGAGGTACTGACTTGGGAAGCGTACCATAAGTGTATTACTTTACCTGTTACCTTTAGGGATAGTAAGCATACTACTACAAAATATGTTCAATTTTTCGTCGTAGACCATCCCATGACCTACAACGCCATTTTTGGACACCCTATCATGCGGATGGCAAAGATGATGATCGACACTTTTTGCATAAAAATCAAGTTCCCTACTAGAACAAGGGTGGGATTCATGAACTCTGATCAGCATTTGGCCAGACAATGTCATATTTTTCGGTCAAACAGACTCGTGTGAGCAGGAGGAGCGAGGCCAAAATTCACAGCAAGTGGTGACAGTCAAATCAAATTTTAGACTTGGACAATCTGGATGTGATAAGTGAAGAGAGGGTTCACAAGCTCGAGGCTGAGAGGTAACGAAAACTTTGCAGTTATTTGATGATGACAGAGAAATTTGTGAAGATTTCGTCGATGTTGGTAAAAGAGGGGAGGTCACGGTATCGTCTCACGGGAGTTGAAGGGAGCTCACGATTTCAGCTCGTAAGAGTTGAAAGGAGCTCACGGTATTAGTTTGCATACACCCAAAGAGTTTACTTGAAAGGGACCGCGAACTCTAACATGCGACTTGGAACGATACACATGTCCAACATGCACGAGGCCTACTCAGAGTGTCAGTCTTATAAATAGTTAGGTTAAGTCATGAACAGTGGAGGTAGATCATGAACAGTGATAATATGTATAAATTCCCGAATGTTTCTTTTAATGGGACACAACAAATTACTCAACAAGATTACTGGAATATTAAGCAAGAGAAGAGTACAGAGATATATGGAATGATTATAAGCTAGTCTAATACTATAAAGAATTGATACAAGTAAGTGTGTAGTAGTTGGCGCATAAGAGTAAGTCCAAAATTGTGATAGTATCCGCCAAAGTAATTGAATAAACAAGCATATGGTAAAAATGATCCTCAACTTCATAAGTAATCACTAAGGTATTTTTATTTGACTTTCACTAAGTTCTTATGAACTTATTCATGTTGTTACTGTTTTAGATTTTGACATTGGATTTGCGCCTATAAGGATGATGCCAAGCCTACACCAAGAAATGGTGTATTGGAATATTATGCATACAGAATTGTGTAGTAGTGTAATGTAGGAATCTAATTTAATGAAGATATATGCATTAGATGATTGCTTTAGGGAAGATTAGTTGTAAAGTTTTATAATATTTATATTTCTATAGTAGATTGATTAATAAGACGGTTCATATTTGAGTTTAATGTATTTATTCTTAGTAAAATGATTTTAGTTGAGATTTGTGTGGCATAACCCGGAGATCCAGATTCGGTGAATCGAATCGGGTAGAGGATGTTATAAATTAGTATCAGAGCCTAATTCAGCCGATTCTCGGACAGTTAATATGGTAAGAAACCTTGTATGCATAATACATCGAGTTTTGTTTAATCTCTCAGGTATGTGAAATATAGTATTGTGAGAAAGACAGTAAAATGATTCTGAAATAAGTAAGACAATTAGAGACAAAAGGAGTAGATTCATTAATAAAGTTGAAATACATCATCAAACTAACGAAAAGTAAAAAACAAGATTTAACAAAGAAAATTTCAATCCTCTCCCTCATTAGGCTAATTAGTAGGTTTAGTTGGTACCCTTTTAGTTGGAGGATCTTCAAGATTTTGATCCTTTGTGGCTGAGCTATCTTCATTGTCTGCAACATTGGGTGTAGTGGGAATGAAAAAATCATCAAACTGTTTCCACTCTCTTTGAAATGCTTCTCACTCTTCACCATCAGGATGGTAAACTTTAAAATTAAGAGACACAGAAGAAATGTCCCTGAGACAGTTGAAATTTACGTGACTAAGATCAAGAGGACTTGTAGCCACTTGGGCATGTAGAATAAGATTTGATCTCCATTCAAACAGAGCATCACTAAAATTCTTCTTGGTATCCTCCCGAAATTTTCTGAAAATTTCTTCACAGGACTGGCATAGACTTTCTAACTCTACTCTGTGGCATTCCTTCTGAGGTCTAAGTTTCTCTTCTAGAGTAGACTTCTCATCCTTCAACTGATTGACTTCCTCTTTTAATTGTTCATTCTTAATTTTAGCATTCTTATATTTACCCTTCAGAGTTATAACCTGAGAATCCAACCTTCCAATTAAATTGGTAAATTCTTGATACTTTTGGCGTAGTTCAGTCAAAGAGTTCTCGCCAATTTTCTTTGACTTTTCTAAATCTGTAATTTTCTCATCAGAACCCTTGCTAGCATCTGCAAGGGCCCCACTCCAAAGACTGTGTTCTACAGATAAGGATTGTGAAATTTGGGTCATGAGGGACAGAGGACACATTTTAGAACTAAAAGGTAAGAGGAAAACACCTCTCTTAACTGTTGAGGCACTAAATTTTGTTTCTGTTAGAAAATGGTATTGAGTGAGATGGACATTGGTACCGACTCCAAAAGATCACGCCAAGGAAAGTTTCTTCCTATTTCAACGAAAGGAGCATCTTATGGTAGAGTATTAGGAGGAGCAGCTGATTGAATTAAAGGTATTGCCTCAGTAGGATTCTCTAACATTGGGGGATCAAAAACTTGTATTGAAGAGCCCAACGAGAAAGGAGTTGGCCCTAACTTCAATAGATCCTGCCAAGGGAAAAGTTAATTTAATTCACTAGTGGAAGGATCGTGAAGAAGAGAACTGGAAGAAGCGACTAGCTGGCTTGGGCGTATTGTCTCTATTGGAACCTCGGCCAAAGGAGGATTAGTGGAGTGGACTTGAGAGTTTGCAGAATGAGTGGACTCCATTGTCGGGGTTGGTGCAGGAGGGGGAGATAGACCAGAACCTCAACAAATATCCAAAAAGAAAGTGCTACTTTTAGTTGATAGATAAGTCATTTTTCTTTTAACAAGTTAATTGTCAGTCAAACAAACAACTAAAAATGTAAAACTTTTTTATTGAAACTTGTTTTTTGCAATAGATAAATAAAGCCTAAAAACAAAAGATCTTACTCTTCACTTTATTACCATGATTATCTTCAATCTTCAACTTCGAAATGGGTTCTACAACGTCCTCAATAGCTTGAACTAGGTCTTTTGAAATGATTTTCGAAGCTTCATCATCCTCATCATCGGATTCAGAGCTTGATAGTAAAATATGCTGGATTGCAAACAACTATATTAGAAAGATGTATAGGGGCAACAAATAACATTGCGTTAAAATTAATAACAAGAACCCTAAAATATGTATCTCACAAAGACCCCAATTCTCCCAATGGCTTCATCCTTAATGACAAGAACCAAAAACATTCATCTTGCACATTTTTTCATATTTTCCATTTAAATACACTCTTCTTTCCATAAATAGATTTAGATGCATTCAAAATTCACATGATTTAGCATCACAAACCATCTATGGACTAATCATAAATAAACTTTTCCTTTTCTTTAGTGGTTATAGGAGAATAAAGTAATTGTTGCATCTATCTATACTGCTTATAATGTCCTTGAATGAGTTGGTGCCACGAGTTAAACAAACACCAACTCAGTTGGGAAATGACAAAAAAACCAAAAATTTTAAAAGCATCAAATTTTATTATAAGGACATTTATGTCTTTCAATAATTCTATAATTGTGTTTAAATTAAATAGCTTACAGTACAACCTCAAAAGAAGTCTCAAAATGAATGAGTGGTTAAGGCTTAAGATGGGAGATTTAAGATCCTTTGGGTGTGGGTTTGATCATTGGTGTTGATTTTATATATTTTTTGGTATAATTTGTTTCCTTTACTGACAACGTGTATGTCACATAATCTAGTTTCTATTATGTTTATGCTAATGAATTTTAAAATCTCCAGAATATGACAAATTTAATAAAAACAAAGCTTACAGGAGGAGCTTTTTGATCGGTCAATTTTGTTGGCAGTTTATCTGCTAATGTTGGCCAGTATGCACTCAACACCTGACGAACCTGGCAAAGAGTTCAAGCATGCTTCAGCCAAAGAAAAGACTAAAACAAGCACAAATTGCTAGCAACTGATTAGGAGCCAAAGTAAAAAGGAGGAAAAGAGAGCAGAGTTAATTCTGCTAACAGCAGGAGTGGCTAAAAAGCTCAGCAACAACTTTTAACAGATTATTACCGCTTGTATTACTCGCCATGTAGACTCAAATGGATATGCCTCAGACAATTCGGAAATAGGTTTGTCTTCTAACAAAACTTCCATGCAAGCTAAGGCTGAATTTGCAAGAGAATCAAGATTGTATCCTCCTTCTAGTGCCAAGACAATCCTACCTTGAGCAAAATCCATCAACTGGAAAAATAAACGTTGCATTAAATGGAAAAGATATAGAAAACAATCTTTTCAGATATAAATAAAAGAAGCAACAATGTAGATCTCACTTCAAAAAATTATGAACGGGAAAGGGTACTTAAAAGTTATAGATCAACTACATTGGGCACAGAGAAATCAAAAGGGAGAAGTTAAGGAAATGATAAAAAAATAATCACTAACCTTCTTCAACAAAACGGAATATCCATGAGGTGTTAACCGACATCCCCCTAGAGGATCACCAACAGCTGTTACAAACAACATATAAGTAAGATTTATAATGATGGAGAGACTTAAAAGCAGCTGAAACTCCAACAATTGTCAATGTAATGCGTAAGTTGGTTTATAACCATCAAACCTGCATCAAACCCTGCAGATACTAGAATTATGTCAGGATTAAATTCCTTAGCAACAGGAACTAAAACATGGTCCCAAACTGCTAGATAGTCAGCGTCCCCACAGCGGCCATTCTCCCAAGGGACATTTATATTATATCCTGCACCTGGCCCTTCTCCAACCATGGTGTAAAACCCATCAAAATTAGCAGGGTAAAAACTACCAAACTCATGTCTGCAAGAGAAAACAAAGTAAAGCATTCACATAGGTTAGGTGCCAACAACAATATGCGAATAAATATCATAAAAAAATATAATTCAATTTGAAAACCTGCACTTACAAAAAAAGGAAAAAGTTGAACAAACATGGCAAAAAAGATTTAAAATATGAAAAACAACCAATAGCATATACAATTGCCACAAGCAAATTAAGGGTAAGAACATATACAAAGTGATACATAAAAATCATTGGCTCATACTAGTTCTGTACCTGTGAACAGAAAAGAAAAGAACACGAGGATCACTCCAAAAAGCTTTTTGAGTACCATTACCATGATGAACATCCCAATCAACTATCAAAATCTTGTTTATACCAAGTTCAGGCTGAAAGAAAACATGAATGAATTAAAAATTCAATGTTGTAACTTTCCACGAAGACTTAGCAAGCTTCATCGAAAAATAGGAAAAATGACTCTGACTTGTAAAATCTAGCTCTCTTACCCTTTGATCAAGTAGAAAACTTGCTGCTATGGCTATATTGTTGAATAAACAAAACCCCATTGCTTCATCATATTCAGCATGATGTCCAGGTGGCCTAACAATAGCAAAAGCAGAATTCAATTCCCCTTTTGCCACTTTCTCAGCAACCTATATGACAAAAAAATTTTCTGTTTTCAGTTTTTTTTATTTTAAAATGCGAATCCAATGTTTATAGAGAATACTTTTATAATGTACCTCAATAACAGAGCCGGCTGCAAGGTATGCAGACTCTGATGATCCTTCATTCAAATATATAGAATTTAACTTGGAAGCAATCCGATTTCGCTTTGAATACTCTTTGGAGCTTATATTTCGAATCAGATTAACATGGTTTTTGGAGTGAACAGCGCATATGTATTCATCCTTGGCATCTTTTGCATTTAAAATCACACATCTAAAAGATAAAGACAACGAGAACGAAATTTAAAAAAAAGAAGAAGAAGAAAGAAATGAAACTAATATAATATGAGGATCAATTTAACAGTTAGGTATTAGGGTTTAGGATAACAATAGGTTTCCAATTCAAATAAATTGAATATTTGAAATGAAATTTGCAATAGAAATCATTTTCATTTATTTATTACTCTAAAAATTGACTTAAAAAAGGAATTCTCAGCAGAAATAAACCGGGAGAAAATGGAAGGAAATATCAGATTAGTGGGTGAAATTTTTAAAATATTACCTTTGCGGAATGCCGGCGAGTTCAAGCTTGTTCCATATAACGGTGATTCGGTCAGGTTTCTCGGGATGATCATCGCCATAAGGAGTTCGATGCTTACACATCCTCTGATCGTAAATTAAGCCTACCCGCCGTTCATTTTTGGCATCGCTCATGCGGTTGCAGTTACTCTTGCCCCCACTTGATCCCACCTCCATCATGTTTCCCTCTCTTTCTCCGTGTTGCTTAGCCTCGGAGTCTCAGCAAGTGAAGAAGTGAGAAAGGAAGCAGCAGTCAAAATAAGCGAAATTTGTGTTCGAAAATTAAAATTTTGAAATTTGTTTCCCCATTTTGTCCCTTTATTTTGGAAAGCTTTAAAAGGGAATGTAGTTTCTTTTTACGACCACAAGTGACACGACTTACTAGTTTGATTTGACCGACGATCTATATTCCATTTACTTTCTGGTATACAACGACGCAGGTTGGTTTTTTTATACAAATAACCCTAAAAATTTTGATTAATTATGAAAATGACCTATTCTTTTTATTATATACGTAAATGATCTGAAATTTACAATAAAAATTAATGAAGTCAAAAAGTTTGACATCACCAATATACTATATCAGCAAAGTTAATAAAAATTTATTTTTTTGGTAGAGCCATGTAGAAGGACTCTACTTATATAAATGTCAAAGAAATACTGCTCTTTTTGAAAAATTAGGGAGTCAAAAAATAAATATGGTGGTAGAGTCAAATAATTTGACGCCACCACTTTTGTATGTTTCGGTGTAAATTTTTTTTATTTTTTTAAATTTTAAAATTATAAAAAAAATGTTTTTTTATTAGGTGGATCCCATCACCACTTTATATCAAATTTTTTTTAATAAATGTGTTTTTTATTTTTAAAAATAATATTTTATTTGGTGGAGTCATATAGAATAACGTTACCAGTATACTCTATATGTTTTGTTTAAATGTGTTATTTTTTTTAATTTAAATTTTTTTAAAATAATATTTTATTTGTTTGAGCCATATAAAATGGCGCCACCAATGTACAGTATGATTGTTTTTAATGTATTACTTTTTAATTTAAAATTTTTAAAAATAATATTTTATTTTAAATTGGCCTATTACAGCTGCCCCTCTTTGCTCATTGTCATGTAATAAGAATAGAGCAAAGACTTTAATAGGGTCAATTTTGTCTGGTCTTGCCGAATCTTGACTTTTGGTGCTTCTTTTCTTTAAATAGCCTCATTTCATCCCACATCACCTTCACAGGTATAGGAATTAGTGCTTCGCTCCACTCCACTGTAGCTTCAGGGAGATTAGACTTGTAACTCCATTCTGCTCCACTGCAATTTTAGAGAGATTAGATTTGTAGCATCAATCCTCTTCACTACAACTTCAGTAAGATAATATTTGTGGTTTGTAGCTTTAATCTTGTTCCACTACAACTTCAGGGAAATAAGATTTGCTATCTTTTATCTACTCTATTGCAACTTCAGGGAAATGAAACTTGTGACTTTAATCTGCTCTACTGCAACTTTAAGGAGATAAGATTCACCATAGTAGATTTGATCCGACCTACTGCAGCTTTAGAGGTATAGGATTTGTAACTTGTAGCTCTAATCTATTCTACTGCAACTTCAGGGAAATAAGATTCGCTATCTTTAATTTGCTCGACTGCAACTTTAGGGAGATAAGATTTGTGACTTGTAGCTTTAATCTATTCCACTGCAACTTTAGGGAAATAAGATTCGCTATCTTTAATCTGCTCCACTGCAACTTCAGGGAGATAAGATTTGTGGCCTCAATCTGCCCCACTACAACTTCAAAGAAATAAGATTCGCCATGATAATTTCAATCCATCCCATTGCTGTAACACCCCCTTAACCCCAAACTGTCGTCGGAATAGGGTTACGAGGCATTACCAGACAAATCAGACAACTTACAAAATAATTCATAAATAAATAATAATATTCATAGTATAATATAATAGTTAAGTCCTAATAATAGACGCTCGAAGCCAAAACATAAATTTAAAAGTGAAACGGAACTTGTTCAAATTCTCCGGAATTTTTTTTTTTAAATTTCGACAGCATTTCTGCTTATTTTTACATAAAACCCCCTGCAAACTTTAAACTCAAAAACAAACCAATATCAATACTCCAACCAATGATTAAGTATACTCAATTACATCCAATTTATATCAAAATAATAATTTAATACCTTAGTTTAAACAATATAACATGTTAGTATATATGTATAATTAATAATATTTATTTCATTTCAATTATTTAATACCAATTCTACCATTTCATAACTTTATATCATATTCATAATCCAAAACATTATAATCATTTATATACAACCAAAATCATTTAACTTAATGTATAAATATAATTTATATGCAACTATCTAGTACATGCCACTTAACCAAAGGAAGAAATACATCACCAAAATCTTTTTGTTGGAGTCAGGTTTGTTTTGGATGCTAGACCGGATCCGAAACTCTAAAGACCTGCGCACAGAAACAACCGTACGCTGAGTATTTCATACTCAGTGGTATTACTATAAATCAAGACTATTTAACATTAATAAATTACAAACATCAACCATAAATTTTATAATTATTTAAACTACTTTTATATATAATTATTTTACTTCATAAATCTTAAATTCATAATTCATTTTTCTTATACCAACTCAATTCATAATTTAGTTCATACATTATTTCTCGTACTTTTCAATAGTGCTAAAACAAATAATCTCATTTTCAAAATTTCATTTCAATTATTTACCCTATTAACAAGGCCCGGACTCTGACAGATACGCGGATTCCACCCAAACACACCAGAATGTCCAACCCAAACACACCCCAGAATATTATAAATCCTCCATAACACACCAGTAAGGCATTAAGTGCCTCTTCGGATAAACCGAAGTATATAATAACAGAAACATCTTCTCGACCGAACTACAATCTCCTCATCACATCACAAATCCAATGGCATGCCATTTGTATCAAATCTAGTCCGAGAAGTTAATAGGGTATTATTTTACTTTTTCTTATTTCAATTTCATTTACACAAAAATTTTCAATACTCAATCAATTCAAATATCTATTATCTTAATTCATATACAAATTAATTTTCACACTTACTTATATTTAAATTTAAATATAATACTTACCTTATCTTAATTATTCCATAACTATAAATTCAATATACATTTAATAAATAGTTTGAGTTATAGTAATACAAACCCAGAATACGAATTTACTCCTCAACGATCTTTTCTTTTCCTTTGGATGCCGATGCCTCGTTTTCCTTGTTAGCTACGAAAAAATAATAATAACAATTTACATTATTAATTACAGCATTAATTTAATAATTAATTGAATTTTTATTCAATTTATTCCCTAATTCTCATTTAATCCTAATTAACTCTTTTATTTGTTTAACTTAATTTATACTTCATTTCTATTCAATTTCCTTCCATGTTCACCCTAACAATCTAATGTTCATTATAAAACCCTAATTTAAAATTTATTTGAATTTAATTTCCTAAAACACAAAACTTATAGCTTCTTTTACAATTTAATCCCTTTTTCAATTTCTAACTTAAAATTCATTCAATTAAATCCCTAATTCTTCTTTTTCTTCAACATGAACTTTGTTTAAAAGCTTTTAAACTTTCAAACTATCAAATTAATTTCATCAAAACCTTGTTTTAAGACTTCTAAAACATCAAATTTAAGAGAAAAGGACTAAATTTAGCTTACCAAACAAGTTTGAAGCTTCAAAACCAAATTTTCCCTTTTTCTTTTCTTTCCCTTTTCTTTCCCTGTTTTTCGAATGCTCTTTGTTTCTTATTCTGTTTGTTTCTTTTTATTTCATTCTTTTATTCTTTTATTTACTTTATTTATTTAATTAACATATATTATAATATATTTATTTTAAATATCTATTAAGCATTTAATTATATTCACACAAGTGTATACCATCAATACCATACATTTGTCACTATTTATTTTATTTTTATTTTTTTACACAAGTATTTAATAATTTAATTATTTAATTAACAAATATCTTTTACTTTAATATTAAGTAACTTAACTATTTTATTACAAGTGTACATGTATCTATTTATTACAAATGTACCGATATTTTTATTACAATTGTCATTATTCAATTTGTTTGTCAAACAAAAATTTCATAAATTAATTATTTAATTAATAAATATCTTTAACTTAAAATTAATAATAATAATAATAATATACTAATAATTAATAATAATAATAAAATCTTAGATTTTTTTAATGCATATGGCGCCTAATCTTTTGTAAATGGTTTAATTACCATTTTAATCCTTTTTATTTTCTATTACTTTAAAATTAAACTTTTACCCCTTATTCAATTTAGTTCTTTTTACTAATTTCTCTAAATTAAGCTAAATTCACTTAATTAAAACCTAATTAGACACGCTACTAAACTCATAAATATTTCTAATAAGTATTTTCGAACTTATTGCACTAAGGCGGAAGCACTATAACTCACTTTTCCGGTGCCTGTGAATTTTGGGTCATTACAATTGCAACTTCAAGGATATTGGATTTGTAACTTCAACCTACTCCACTGCAACCTCAGGGAGATAAGATTTGTTATTTTTAACCTGCTCCACTGCAACTTCAGTGTGATAAGGTTTATAGCTTTAATCTGCTCTACTACAACTTCAGAGAGATAAGATTGGCTATCTTCAATCTGTTCCACTGCAACTTCAGTGAGATAAGACTCGTTATCTTCAGTTTGCTCCACTGCAACTTTAGAGAGATAAGACTTGCTTTCTTCAATTTGCTTCACTGCAACCTCAGGGAGATAAAACTTGTGACTTTAATCTGCTCCACTGCAACTTCAGGGAGATAAGATTTACCATGGTAGATTTGATCTGACCTACTGCAACTTCAGAGGTATAGGATTTGTGACTTGTAGTTTCAATTCATTCCACTGTAACTTCAATAATAAGATTAGTGGCTTCAATCTGATCCACTGTAACTTCAAGGAAATAAGATTTACCATGGTAACCTCAACCTGTCCCACTACAATGTCAGAAGTGTAGGATTTGTGGATTTACTGATCTTGCTACATCGTCCTCTAGAGGACATGACCTGTAGAATCGATTTCATGGGCCTATGCTTATGCCAAATGATTAGGATGTCATGATCAGAATGAATCAAATGCTCCTAACTAGATGTGTATGAATGATATTTGCATAAATGCAGAATGTCATGAGAATGATCCCTTCTTAATGCTTAGGTTGACATTACTCGTTGTTCATCGAGGTTTTATTACTGACGTATTACGCTGCCTTCTTGCTCCGCTGGTATCTATGACAAAACTCGAAGAAAGAATCATAAATTGGGCTATTCTTTCTTAAATGTTTCCAACTCTTGAATTTGGTTAGTTCTGACTAGTGGTTCCGTTTCAGGTCCCCGTATTATTTAGAAGCACTTTAGAGTAATATGCAGAACTACTTTTGCTTGAATATTATTAGTTCATCAATCGTTATTTCAATAAAAAATGCTTGAAAAAGATTGTAACAATGTACAAGATAGAATTTTATTGAGAGCAAAGCTCAAAATCAATCGCAATACCCCTTCAACCCCAATGATGGGATATACAATTATACAACTTTCTTAAGTACACTAGAGGCCGACCTGAGCAACTATCAAACGCCTCCTCAAAGTGTACGTCCTTGCCAACGTAGGAAGCCCGATCATTATACGCCGGCCCTAGGGATGTCATTGGGATCTAGACAGTTTTGATTTTTTTTTTGTAAATATTTACTTTGTAATTGTTCTTCCAATACGAAAAAAATTAAATTTTTAACATAATTATTTCTAGGCATTGAGTATAAAATATTAAGTAAAAAAAATAATTCGAACAAATAATAAGACGCAACAAAAAAAAACATTACATATATAAGAAAATACAAACATTCTACAAAACTAGTATACAAAAATATATAATTTGACCAACAAATAATACCAAATAAATTTTATTTACATATACAAAAATAATATGAACATGTTAGAAATTTGATACATGAAAATACAAAATTCGATCGGCAAATAATACAGACTAAAACATTTTTACAGATCCACAAATAATTCAAATATTTTACAAAACTAATATATGAAAATATAAAATTCGACAAATAAATAATATGAACTAAAATTGATTTACGGATACAAAGATAATATGAACATTTTAAATAGTAGTTTCTCCACAATTAGTCGTCTTTTGCTTGAATCAGGTCTACGTTGCATTTAGTAATTTCAACTATGTTCGCCCGCCGTATTCTTTAACCGTAACTGGTCTACATAGTTCGTCATTTATGGCGAATGAAGTCATTTGACCTTTGATGGCATAACTTTTACAGTTCACATGACAGTATATAATTCAACTCCGTTAAAACATGACAGTATATAATTCAACCCCGAATTTAGGTTGTACACTCCCACATACTCTCATCTATAATCCACTACATCACACAAATTTGATGATGCACTCCCAAATACGATATCCCCATTTAATAGTAAACACCCAAACACTCCCATTTGATGATAATCTCAACAATTTTTTCCCGTTCAATTATAATATCACAACTAAATAGCTTCCATATATATAAACTAAGGAGATGTTGACTTTCAGTGTCCCAGCAACCCAAATTTTTTTTTTAAATCTGGTACTGGAGTGTCGACCATTAGTGCCCTATCACCCCTAATTTTTTTTCAAGACTAGTACAATGGTTTCAGCCATCAATGTCACAGCACCCGAAAAAGCTAAATCCAGCTGTCTACTTCCCCCAACCCAATTTTTTTTTATCTGATAAAGTGGGTGCCGGTCATCACTATGCCAACATCAAAAAAAAAATTATGTTGTAAAGTGGTGCTGGCCACTTAAGTCCCCCAACCCAATTTTTTTTTTCAAATACTGGTACAAAAATATGCTAGTATGCTACGGCTTGAAAAAAAAGACGTAGGTATCGACCATCCAGTGTCTAACACCCCAAAAAATAATTTTTTTAACCCCTGACATAATCATTGGGCAATGGTTTTGTTGGATTTTTTGGTGGTGCCGACCATTGAGTCTCCCCAACCCTATTTTACTATTCATTTTAGGTCATTTGAACGATTATTTTTTAACTTGGGCCATTTTTGTAGTTGTTTATTTTTTTAGGTCATTTGAGTAAGATAGCCACAAAATATCTATGTTTTCCATTTTTTAATGTTTATCCTTTTTTTTTACATTATAAGAGATTGAGATTTTTTTTTAAAAATAGTGTTTTATATAATTTACTCTCTCTATTTTTATAATATCATTAATTAATAAGTAACATTATCTAACTCAAATCTTTTTTAAAAAATATTATACCAATTAATTTAATAAATAAATTTTAATTACAGTAACAATTAGATCTAAATATTTGTTTTAACCTTCAAATTTTTGTTGGCAGCACTTTTTCTAAGTGATGTTCAAATGTTAATGGACAGTAAAGGTGTTCATAAGTCAGGTCAAGGTTCGGTTCAGATTTGTGCGTGATACTAGCACACTTTATACTTTTCCAAGCATGACTCAGATTGAAATATGGGTCTAAACATTTGTCCAGACCCGTCCATACTTGTAAATTGTTAACTCAAACTTATTTTAGGCCTACCCATATTTTTAAAAATATATATTTATATTATTTTAATTTAATATTTAATAAATTTATATATTTTTATTTATTAAAATTTATTATATAGCCACCTTAATAGTTTTTAATGTTTACATCATAATAGCATATAAATTACATAATATGTAAAAATAACATAACATAAAACATTACTAACTTAAAAATAAATCCGGTCGAGTTTTGCCCTTAGTGTCCATACTTGAGCCCCTCAAACCCATCTTTTAGGCCTAATGTTTTTTTGCTTAGACCATCCCAAATTTCAAATGGACCTTCAAGCTTGGGCAGATAGCTCGGCTCAAGGTCAAGTATAATGGATGGTCTGCTATTTGAATTTTAATTTCAACATTATTTAAGGGTTAAAGAAATGTTATAGGTGATTTTAAGTATTGTATCAAAAAAAAAATAATGAACTAGTGTCATCTTTCAATCGTCTCAACTCAACACAATGAAATCTTTACGAAAAATCTCTTTTGCTTACAAAGCAATATCAGCAATAGATATTTTGTTTCTTCGAATGAAATTTTGAAAAATACTTGCACAAGTTAAAATTTAAACTCAAAATATTATGATTTTTAATCTCTCAATTTTACTATTTCAATCAAAATCAAAATCAAAACCATAATTATTATATTGTTACATAAATTTCCCAGTTAAATCATATCTAATAATCTAATTTTTTATAATTAAATAAAAATTCATTAAAATTTTAACCCATAAAAGACATAAATTTTAGAAATAATAATAACCCTACCCGTTACTTTCCAAACAAGGTTCTCGATTTGTGATTAAAACATGCATAAAACAAATGGAGAAGTCTAAGAAAAAAAAAAAAAAAGACAGCCGAAGTTTTAAAATTGCTACTGCCAATTACTAATAAGAGGATGATTTTGTGGTGCCAAATCCTCCTAAAAATAACAATTTCCAATTAAATGTACATAAAACCTAGAAAACCAAAATTCCATACCCATAAAAGTCATGCTTTTAAAATGATTAAAATCCATAACCAAAAAAAAAAAAAAAACCCTTAGCAAACATGTTCTTAGATCAACAACACCATACACTAGAAGAGAACAAGACTGAATGACCAGAAAACATGTTCCCTTGTAACTTCTTTTAACCCCACAATAGCATCAATCCTGAAATCAAGAGGGTTGCATAGGAAGAGAAGCAGTATTGCAGCCTAAATCCTCCATCAGTACTGTAATCTGTGTTGATCCCAGTTCCGGACGGGCCTAAGCCGTTGCCAACTCCTCCCAATATTCCAGTAGGTGTTGTCGAACCGAATGGTGTTGTGCTTGTTGGGGTGTTGTTGATTGGGTTCACGGACGAGGGTGTGGTGGATGACGGTGTAGTTGTTGGTGTTGTGGTGGTGCCTGCGGTACTGATTCAAAAAAAAAAACCACCTCACTAACTATCAGATTACAATTGACAATTCATACAACATGTTTCACAAGCTATATAGACAAAACATAGATGGACAAATCTCGAATTCAGGTACAAGTGTCTGAACAATAGTATTTTAACATTGGTGTATTCAATTCTTTAGAATTTATTTCATGTAATTAAAAAACCATATCACACTAATATTTTTGTTTCCAATTCTCATAAATTTGTACTAAAAAGCAATAATCCCTTTTATCCAAAAATAGAAAGTTGAATGCTCATTGCACCATTACAAAAATGTAAAATATAAGGGACGTCAAATAACAATCTCAATAACATAAAGTGATCTGAGCTTTAATGAGTACTTACGATCTTTACTTTCTTGTTCAAACCTTTGTTACTCCTTAGGTGGTGGTGGTCCAACTTTGATTAAAAAGAAAACCCCTTTACATTAAATATTTGACTGTGGACCAACATTATATTAATATTTCACGGCCCACATGTCCAACCATCCTACCGTTGCTAACTTCGATTCAAAACTTTGATAAATGCTTTTAACAGTCCAAAATATAACTAACGTGTGTTCCATTTTTTAAGCTTCCCTTCATATATTTTTAAAAGATTATACTGTGCATATTTGTATTATTTAAAGTATATTTTTGGCATTTTAATAATTTTAAAAATATTCACTCATTTCTGCCTATCTTCATAAATTCTTAAAAGAATGATTATATAAGCACTTTCAAATTTTTTTTAATTTTTAATTTTATTTTTTAACTAACTCATTCTTGTTATTTCAAATGAAAAAGAAACAAGTAGAGACAGTAATAGGATACCTGGCACTAGATGGGAAAGCACAACCAGTATAGCCTGTGAATTACCGAGGCAAATAAACAAATTAAAATAAGTAAATTTTGGTCTTTTTTTTTTTTAACTGCCATGGTAAATGGAGAAAAAGATGGGGAATTACTGGGGTCAGCGGTAGTAACGGTGGCAGTGCCGGAAAAATCACAAGAGCCTTGAGCTTGGCCTTTTCTTTGGAAGTAACTGTTAACGGCGTAACTGCAATGAGCCTTAACAGTGTCGGGGTTAAAACAGGATCCCTTCAAGTGGATAGGGTTACAGTCGGCGCCTGCACCACATGCATAGTCCAGTGTCTTCTGCAATACTGTATCACTTACACCATCTTTGCATATACACCAGTTGCCACCTGTTCATTTCCACATCACACGTTTTTTCTCAATTTTCTCAATTTTATGTTCCCAATGTTATGCGTAAAATATAAAAATATTTTTTAATAATTTAAAATTAAAGCCCTTATCAGTTGGAAAAAAGAAATTCATTTTTTTTTGAAACAAACGTGGGGTAATTATGTAATTTAAATTTTTTATACAATATTATTACATAAAAAACATATTTCTTCTATAGAAAAACAAACTGATGCAGTTCTTTAAAACTACCATTACTTTTCTTTTAATGATCACTCATTTTTTCTTTTTGAAAATAAATAATAGCTCATTTTTAAAATATAATATTTCTACATAAAATATATTTTTTACCAACATCACCTTTTTAGTATAGATTATAAGAATATTATTATTAAATGTGACAATAGAGAATTTTATTTACCATTTCTAATGTGTATTTGATGGAATATTAAAGTTGTAGAATGTTTTTATGGCATTTCTGCTAACAATATTATAAAAAAAAACTCACTTTTTTTAGTGATGGGAAGAGAGAAGAAAAATAACAGAAAAATGTCCCTTTTTTTTTATAAATAAGGAGTAAAATAGTGAAATCTGAAGCTGGAAAAGGAAATGTGTTGTTTCGAAATAAAAAAAAAACAAAAGCATGAAGATTCAACAAAAGGTATTTTTATATTTTGATAAGCATGAAGATTCAACAAAAGTTATATTTTGAGGTTCCATTAAAAAGTATCCAAAAGGCAAAAAAGACAAAAGGAGATGATAAGATCTACAAACAGAGAAAACAAAATGGCTTTTTACAAGAAAAGAGCTTACTTGAGCGGCCAGTAATGGCAGCCAGGATGAGCAGCGGAAGCACTAAAGCAGCCATGGTTGAAGAGCAAAAATCAAAAGGGTGTTGAAGAAGAGTGAATAAGAAACTGAAAAAGCTTGAAGGAAGACAACAATGGCGAAGCTCTGCAACTGCAACTTGTGGGAGAGAAAAAGAAAAGAAATGAAAGAGAGAGAGAGAGAGAGAGAGAGAGAGAGAGAGAGAGAGAGAGAAAGGAGGGTTTAAAATTTTGATAATATAGACAAGAAAAATAAAAACATGTACAGAGATTTTGAAGGTGGGATGAAGATGGGCTGTCGGCTACTCACTGTTTTATTTATTATTTTTATTTAAATTCTTCACTGTGTATGAAAGGAAGAGGGAGTAAATTTCATGACGTGGGGAGTTGAGCCTTTGAGCAAATCAAAAGCATTTTTGGGCAGCAGAATCCCACCCAAGTTGCGTTTATCTAACTTTACACAGATTTGAGGGCTTTTTTTAATAGATTTTTTTTATGCCTAAATTCAATTTCGGTGATTTTATGTTTGTTTTCTTCACTAAAATTATTATGATGTTGTGGATTTATTCTGATTATCAGTTGTTAAGAATGTAATAATAAGGTAATATGATAGGTTAATGTTATCATTCCACATACAGATTTAGAGTTAAAAGTCGGCTTTGGAAAAAAATTAATTATGGAAATGATCTATACATGAGAACCTCAAATCAGTATGACGGTTAATAATTTAGAGTGACAACAATGTATTTATTTTGTCAGAATCAAAAACTCCTATCCTCAATTTGAGATTCTTATGCACGGTTCAAATATCATTGGAAACTCATCTTTTTCCCTTGCATTTTCCCAAGTGATTTGCCATGTTAGTTTTTCTTTTCTTTTATAATACATTCTTTTATTCCTAAAATATAAATTTTACAATATTTTCTCTAATTTAATTTAATTTTTAATAAATAAATATGTTTTTTTATAATTTTTAAATTATTTTATTTTTAAAAAAAATTAATCCTCTTTTATTTCTTCGCTTTCACATTGTGTTTTATTTTTATACATTCATTTTTTAATCCTTTTAATTTCTAGGTGGGTAATTTTTCTTTTTTAATTTTTTATTCAAATTTTAAAATTTAATAAAACCATCTATGTAGGTTATAATTTTTCAAATTTTAATTTTTTTATTATTGTGTTTTTTCTAGATTTTTAATGGTTGATTTTAAGTTTTTCAAATTTTATTTATTTTTGGTTATGTTTTTTTTTCAGACATATAGTTTTAACATTTTCTCCTCAAAATTTTAATTAAAGTTAAATTAAATTAAAGATGATATAGTATTTGATTGAGTATAGAATAATATTTATATGTCTTTAAAAATTGATAATGTGACATTATTTTATTAGTACCTAAAAATTATATATTTTAATATATTTTTTTTCATAAATTGTTTTAATAAAAAAAATTAAAAGAAAACAAAAATACAATTTAATTCTTTATATAAAATTTTGCATCATGGTTTTACCGAAATATTTAGATAAAGTCGTCTGATATAAATTTCCAAAAATAAATCCGCATTCATTAAAATCAACTTTTTACTTAAAAATTTTTTTAACTCCAAAATGCAAGTGGGAAGACAAGAAGAGGATCCAGGGTAGATCAGAGTAATCATGAAGATATGATGATTAGGGTAAAATATTTTTCCTTTATTAACCACAAATAATTTTGCATCATGTGCCTTTTTCTTCTCAATTTAACTAAAAAACAAATTAAATAAGAGAGATGGCATTAGAAAGAATAATCCATCATTCATTCATCTATCAGGAATTGAGATAATAGTTAAATGTATATTTATTTATTTAATATAATATTATTAATTTTTATATATTTAAAAAGCATATTTTATATTTAAATAAAATTAAATTCGAATATAAAGCCTCAAACACTAGGAATCTGCTTTGATACTAACGAGAGAAGCTTGTACTAACAAATAAATAAATAAATGAAAAAAAGAATAGCAATAATATACATAGCGCAGCACTATATGAAACTGCATTGGAGACAATAATTAGAGATTGCATCATTTAGTTCAAAACCAACCAGGTTGGCAATGGAGCCCACTTCTTGGTTTCATCTTGGCTGCCCACCCTTTTCAATTTTTACCAAGTATTCTTTTTGAAAAATTTTAAAATTATTTTTTAATACAAGTTTCTTTATCAATCTTTTTAGTGGTATTTTGTTAAAGTACCATGGGTTCTTATATTAAACGTTAAATTATATTTTATTTCTTTTACTAAAAAAATAAGCAAATTATTTCATGTATATTAGATTAAAGAGTAAATTGATCTATATGTTAAAAGTTCTATCCTTTTATTATTATTATTATAAAACTAGTCATTGTGCATCAGCATAAGGTAACGTATATGTCACATGTAATTATCTAGTTTTTTCGTTAGCCACGTCAGTTTTTAACAGAAAAATGGATGATATTTGTTAGAATTTGGGAATCGACAACCTAAGTGACCGATAGGATCTAGATCTCCGACCCGGGTGAACTCGATTTGGAAGAAGAATGTTCACCTACAGGCATAGTCAGCTAAGAACCTCATGGGATGTTACATATTCGCAAAGATAGCTTGCGCGAGAAGCCCGCAAAAGGAACTAGCGTAAGCCCCACAGGGACGAGGTCGCGACCTATGTCCACGAAAGGGATCGCGAACCTTACAAGGGATCCCCGCTTGTGACTGGCAAGTGCGAGGTTCGCTGAGGGAGTCAGTTCCAAGATAAAAAAAGACCGCGTGTTCCGTAGGCAAGCGCCCAATAAGCCAAAGGAGGCCAGGATAATGTCAGTACCAGGGACAGGGAATGTTAGTACTATCGGCCCAAAGGCCGAGAAAAAATAGTGAGCCCTGTTGTAAGTTGTAATAGTAGCAGGAGGAACATGTATCCCAATGTCATGATAATGCCAAATCCTAATATCATTGGGAGTAGATGGCAGTGCAAGAAGCACGATTTGTAGAACAACATGCTTTTCAACATAAGTTGCTAATGCTGAATGATAAACTACACCGAAAGGCCTTTTTTAACAACTCCGGATCCCAGAGAAATGCCGCCACCCAATATGAAGCCCCAAGCATTTAGATGAAGGAGTGGATGAATGATATGGACGAGCTTCGTCGTGACGTACAGGTCTTGCACCCTAAGTCGCAAGACATGGACTGGTTATTCTGTTCTAACAACCAGCTAGCTCCTGAAATTGCAGCAGTAAGCTTGCACTGTGACTTCAAGATGCCTAAAGACATGTTTGAAGGAAAAAGGGATCCATGAGCCTATCTATATAGTACATGACTATATGAACGTGTTGGGGCATCAAAAGCAACCAAATGCAAGGCTTTTTCTACGACGTTAAAAGTAAGTGCCAAAGACTGGTATCCCTCTCTTCCACAAGGTTCAATTCGCAACTTCTCACAATTAGGGCAAGTATTCTTGGAAAGATTTCAGGCTCACCGAGCAATCATGAATACACCCATAAAGCTGATGTCGGTGAAACAGTGAGAGGGTGAGTCTCTTCAAGGCTACATAAAGAGGTTTCATGTGGCTACACTCAACACAAAAATCTTAAAAGATCAATGGGCAATAGATGCCTTCATCATGAGGGTGTAGAACGACCATGTACAGTACTCGTTCATGGATAATAGGCCATAGAGCCTAGCTGACCTATATGAATAGGCTCATAAGTTCACAGAGGTGGAGGAAATTAATAGGGCGTCACGAGTCAGTTTCCAAAGGGGGGATAGACAACCTAGAAATAGATAAAGCCAATGCACTAGGTAATCCCCCAGCAACTAGTCCTTGCGAGTTAGGGCCGATAGGCCACACAATACCTCAGCCCAAGCACTTAGAAACCCGCAGAGGCACCAGCAAGAGCATGTGAAGCGTTACACCCCCATGGCAGGTTCAAAGCTTACATCTCATTTAATGCCACGTGAGCTTACATTCTTAACCAAGTAAAAAGCTTAGACATCATTCCTAAGCCGCTCTTGATACAAAATATAGGTAGGAAGACAAATTTTAGGGACCGCTGCGCCTTCTCTGATGATATGGGACATAAGATCGATAACCGTTTTACATTAAAAGACGTCATAGAAGAATTTGTTCAGAATGGCGAACTTGTTGAGTTCATAAACTGGAGAGGTCTGAACTAGAGCCAAAGCTCGCAGAGACCAGATCCCAAGGGAAAGTAAAGAGTACGAGGAACCATTCATGTAATAGTAGGCATAAGTGACGAGTGGATACAATCAAGCATGAAGAGGCAAACGCACATAAGGGTTGTGATGTCACTTAGTGCCTTGAAGAGACCGAGGCATCAAGAAAAATGGAGTCTGGAATTCAGAAGTGATGATGATGAGCTAATCCGTAACGAAGAACGGAATGACTCAATGGTAGTTTTAGTTGAGATCGCAGGCTTCAAAGTTAAAAGGATACTTGTCGATAGTGGTAGTGCAATGAAAGTCCTATGTTAGGAGCATATAAGAAAATGAGTTTAAAAGAGCAGTCTTTATTTGCTGCCAGCCTTTTATACGGCTTCGCGAACCATCATGTCGAGGTAAGGGGCACTATCACATTACCGGTCACTCTAAGTTACGACAAATGTACGACCTCATAGTATGTCCAATTCTATGTGGTCGACCAACCGATGGCATCTAACGTCATATTTGGTGGATCAATCATACAAATGGCGAAGATGGAGATGACGATCTATTGTATGAAAATAAAGTTCCCTACAAGTACGGACGTCGACTTTTTGTGACCCGACCAGCGCATGGCAATGTAGTGTTACATACTGTCTGTAAAGTAAGCGAAGTAGCCTTTGACTGAAAAGTAGAGTTCGTCAGGCCAAGGCATCAACTTTGATGATTTGGATGTAAGAGAAGAACATCAAGATACAAAACCCAAGGTAACGGAGCACAAAGAAACGTTGCAGTTATTCAGCAACAATAAAGAAAAGACAGTCAAGATCTCGTTGGTGCTGAGCGGGGAAGAAAAGATGTTACTGGTCGAATGTTTGAGGGGGAATTTAGATGTCTTCGCATAGTCCACAATGGATATGCCAGGCGTGGATCCACAAGTAATAGTGTACATGTTAAATGTATTCCTAGAAGTGAAGCCCGTGAAACAAAAGAAGAGAAAGTTCGTACTACACGTAATAGAGGCAGTGAGACAAAAGGTTGTCAAGTTATTAGTAATTGAATTTATCAGGGAAGTGGAGTACCTGGACTGGATCTCGAATGTGGTTATGGTAAGAAAGGCAACAGGCAAGTGGAGGATGTACATTGACTTTACCAACTTGAAAAAGGTATGCCCCAAGGATAGCTTCCCCTTACCATCGATAGACCGCCTGGTAGACGCCTCCGTCGGACACAAGTTCATGAGCTCATGGATGCCTTCTCAGGCTACAATCAGATCCTATTAGACCTTGGTGACCAAGAAAAAATAACTTTCATCACTGAAGCAGGTCTTTTCTGTTACCAGGTCATGCCATTTGGACTAAAAAACACGGGTGCGACTTACCAAAGATTGGTAAACAAAATATTCAATGAGCAAATAAGCCGCGGTCTGGAGGTATATGTGTAACAGTCTGATTTTCAATGATGTCAAAAATAGTGGTTCGAAGCCACCAAATCCTACAAATAAATTCATAAATATTTTTATTTAATGTTTACGGGTCAAATATGGTTTTAGAAAGGTTTTTGGATTAGCAATTTGTGTTTTATAAAGATTTATTCAGTTAAGTAGTTTTAGAAAGTGAGGTATCGAGATCTTGATTCTATAAATTGAGCCATAAATATTTTTATAAATATTTACAGAGTGTCATTAAGGTAGTATTAAAGTTTCATTGAAAAATTTTATCCTTTTGATAGTCAATTAATTAAAAATGTCTAAATTGAAAAATGTGAAAAAATTGCTAATTATAATAATAAAGTGACTAAATAGCTTGATTAATAAATAAGGAGGGACCTAAGTGATACATATGCCTGAATTAATGGATGAGGTGACATATGAATGAAAAAATGATAAAATTAAAAGAAATAATGGCAAAATTGTAATTATAATGAAATCAAATAAGACAAACTGAAATTTAAAAAGCATTCTAGGCTTTTCTTCTCCAAATTTCGTTGAAAAATAGAGAAGAGGGAGAGCTCAAGCTGGTTTTCATATTTTTTGCTGTAGATCAACATCGGGTGGAAATTGAGAAAAATGAAAATTTACCAAAATGCCCTTGAATCTTGGTATTTCTGCAATTTAGCCAGGTAAGTTCGTATGGTTAAACTTTAATGTTTATATATTAAACTGATGAATGGTATTATGTATTTATTCATATCTATTGTTGAAAATAAAATTATTGTTAAATTATAAAATTGAATTAAATGTTCAAACCGAGTGGAATGTAGGATGAGTACATTCGTTCTGTGGCAAAGGATGAATTGACAGTAAATACAAAGTATGAATTGATGGTAAATTACCCAAGTAAACCGAGGTTTAGCATTTATTGCAAACTTTCGTGTTTATTTTCCGTTTAGCTCCCACGAGCTTCTGTTTAACTCATATGAGTTTCAGTTTTTGTTTAACTCTTTTGAACTTCAGTTTAACTCTTATGGGTTTTCGTTCAGCTCTTATGAGCTTTCGTTCAACCCTTACGGGTTTCCGTTTAACTCTCATGAGCTTCAGTTCAGCCTTCGGGCTTCTGAAAACGATGCATTCATATCCATAAGCCATTCTCCGATTCGAAAAGACTTGGTAAGTAACATATGAAATTAATATTGAAAGACTTATGGTTATTTTTAGTATTGATCTGAAATAAGTGTATCTATCAATATTTAAGTGATTCAACGGGCAAAGTTCTAATATGAGTATAATAACAAAAATTAGCAATTTAATGATGGCACATTATAGGATGAAAATTACCACTCTAACGATTCTCATACTTTGCGGAGAAATAATACTAACTTTGCATTTTTTACTAAAACTTATTTTTATTGTTGGACACTACCAATAGTAAACACACCCCTATAAATTGTGCCCATAATAGATAAACCAAAAGATTAGATGGTTCACGTCGACGACTCCATAGCCAGAATGAGATCTGGGGCAGACGCATTAGTGATAGACCTAGAGGGCAACGAATGGCAATATAAACTGTCATTTAGATTCCAAACATCGAACAAAATTGTTGAATATAAAGCATTGATCTCTAGACTATAATTAGGGCGTCAATTGGGCGCTAGGAACTTGACCATACACACCGACTCCCAACTCATGGCAAAGCTAATAAATGGCGAGTACAAGGTTAAAAAAATAACACTAAAACGTTATCATACAATGACAATTCAATTGCTGGTGGGATTTGACAAAGCTGAGGTCAGATAGCTCCCAATGAATGACAACACTTACGTAGATGCTCTGTAAAATTTAGCATACTCCATCACCATAGAGCAGAGAGGAAAACCCTACTCAAACATAAAAAACGTAGAGCTATGACGTTCCCCAAGTGCTCTCTACAACCTAGAAAGAAACTTGGATGACCCCTATAATCCATACACTGCAGGACAAAGAGGAAAACTAAGACCGAAAAGAGCTCACAAAAAACAATGTAAGACATTACATTACACCCTCCTAGAGGGTGTACTATATAAAAAAGGGTTTTCACATCCACCACTACGATGGCTCTCTCCCTCGGAAGCTGAATATATTATGAGAGAAATCCATGAGGGCATTTGTGGCGATCATCTGAGAGGCAGATTTCAAGCATAGAAAATACTTAAATAGGGATATTATTGGCCTACTATCAACGAAGATGTCCAACACATAGCCCGCAAGAGTGACCTCTGCCAAAAAAATGCCAGAATACAGTGACAACCTGCAGAACCCCTTTATATCATGATAAGGCCTTGGCCTTGTGTAACACAGGGATTAACATCCATGGACCATTCCTCATAACCACGACACAGAAAAAGTTTATTAAAGTAGCTGTTGACTGCTTCACCAAGTGGATCGAGGCAAAAGTTCTGGAAATCAAAACAGAGAGGCAGGTAGAGTTATTCATGTGGAAGTCGATTGTCTTCGGGTTTGGGATACCTAGCACTGTTATCATAGACAACGGCACACAATTCCAAGGGAAGTTTATGAAATTTTGCACAGACCTCCAAATATCATTGGCTCAAAACTCAGTGAAAACCCTACAAACCAATGGCCAAGTGGAGGCTATAAACAAGAAAATTCTAACCTTACTAAAAAAGAAAGGGGCTTGGTTGGAAGAGCTACTAAGAATCTTGAGGGTATTGCGAGCCACGTCCCATACTGTAATGGGCGAAATACCTTTCTCACTCGTCTATGGCACAGAAGCTATCATCCCTGCAAAAATAGGTCTAAAATCGTACAAAACGCAACACTTCAACAAATAAGCTAACCATGAGGCCCTGAGACTCAACCTAGACTTAATTGATGAACTCAGAGAAATGACTAAGATAAAAAATACGACCCATGCCTAACAGGTAGCTCGCTACTATAACTTTAAGATTAGAGGAAAGTAGTTTCAAGTAGGGGACATGAAACACTGAAGCCAGCTTACATGCTTACCAATGCGGGAAAATGGCCCCAAATTGGGAGGAACCATCCAATGTGGTAAAAAAGATAAGCTATGAAGCGTATAGGTTGAAAAGAATAGAAGGTGGGATAATACTATGGATCTGTAATTCCCGACACTTCAAAAAGTACTATGTATGAATACCCATCATATGAATAAAATCCCTTCTCAAAGAAACTGTCGTTTAGAAAATCGAGGTTCGCAAGGGAAGAGTTGCAACCTCTAACACAGTTAGTAAGAGTAAAGCTCTCAGTTGTAAAATCAAGGTTCGCAGGTGAAGAGCTGCGACCTCCAACACAGTTAGCGAGAGTAAAGTTCCTAGTTATAAAATTAAGATTCGTAAGCGAAGAGCCACGACCTCCAACCCAAGTAGCAAAAGTACAGCTCCCAGTTGTAAAATCAAGGTTCGCAGGCAAAGAGTCGCGACCTCCAACACACTTAGCGAGAGCAAAGCTCCCAGCTGTAAAATCAAGGTTCGTAGGTGAAGAGTCGCGACCTCTAACACAGTTAGTGAGAGCAAAGCTCCCAGTTGTAAAATCAAGGTCCACAGGCCAAGAGCCGCGACCTTCAATACAATTAGCGAGAGCAAAGCTCTTTCAATTGTAAAATCAAGGTTTGCAAGTGATGTAACACCCCTCGCCCGTATCCAACACCGAGATAGGGTTTGAGGTGCTACCGGACTTAACTCGAGCATACGCATATAAAACTGGGCCATAAACTTTCTTTTAGCTTAAAACTTCTCGTGCACATGCAATCTGTTCCTTAAATGAGCCTACGAGGCCAAAAATATACATTTAAGATGGTTCAGGACCAAACTGTGAGCTTAAGAAAAACTTGGAAAAATTTATGCTTTAAGGCTCCAAGCGCCCGTGTGGCTTGGGCACGCCCATGTTCTTAGCCCGTGTGCAACACTGACTTCAACACACGGCCATGGCACACGCCCATGTGGCCTACCCGTGTACGATACTGACTCTAAAATACGTCCACGAAACACACCCGTGTGGCCAAAAGGAGGCCATTTCCAAGCCATTTTGTCACCCATTGTACACAACCTACACAAGATCATTTCAATACACAAATTTTTCCTCAATAGACAACAATTCAACCATTGGAAGAACATTATATGCATTTAGCAAAATGAATAATAGCCATTATTCTAGGCTTGATACAAAATGAAGGGCTTTTGACTTAGCCAAAATACAACCAATTTCTCATTAAATCAAATATCTTAGTTTAACCCTATACATGCCATTATGACAAAATAGAAGTTTTCTCAAATACCCAAAACAGGATTAGGTCGATAGTGTGATCAATGCTCCAACCATCTTCCAATCCTCAAAAGTCCACGAGTACTGAAAAAATAAGGGGAAAATAAAAAGGGGTAAGCATTAATATGCTTAGTAAGTCGGGATAACGGGAAAGTAAACTTACCGATTATTTAGCATGTAACCATAATAAACACTTCACCCAAACAAGCATAGAATAGATTTCCTATCACATGCACTCAACCACTAAGTTAGTCTCATGGCATGATAAGATAATAGTATATCTATATGAGCTCATCGCATCATTATTCCCAAATTTAAATCTTATGTTGATCCCATTGAATTTCTTGGTTTTTCGATGGATATCTCATTTTCCGTCAATTTATACAAGTGATCATTTCGAGTACGCACTCCTGCGAACCTCGCATCTTACAGCATAATTGACAAATCAGGCTAAATTCCCCGTAATACAAACTCATAGAGTAAATGTTGGGATTACCAGTCCAGGCTAAGTCCCCTTACAATGAAATATACTCTAATAAGCTCGGATCTGAATTACCAGTCCAGGCTAAATTCAGATCCTACCTCGAATTACCCATCTGGGCTAAATCCCTAAGGCACACATATTATTTGGGAGGCTAGATCACTTTGAGATCACTCGTCCGGACTAGATCCTTTTCACCGTCAATTTATTTTCGAGATATTCCATCGAGTAACCCTATTCATTCAACCAGGACATTCTTGTATGCATTTTTCTTATTTTATTACATATCATAAATTATCATGCAATAGGCAATTATTACATTTATGAAATTAAGAATATATATTTTAAGTACATTAGAGTCTACTTTGAGTTATTCGAACTTACCTGGTGATTGTTTCGGATTCGAGCTTTTATCACTCCGAAACCTTACGTTTCCCTCGGTCAACTTTCGAATTTGGCCTCTTGGGGTCTATATATCAGCAAAATAACTTTATCAATACACATTTTATTTCTTTTTAGTCCATACCTCATCCTAGTGCAAAATGACCAATTTGCCCTCGAATTTTGCTAACATTACGATTTTTCCCTTGGGCTCGTAATTCGATTTTCATCGTATTTTCCAATCATTCAAGCCTAGCCTAATAACATTCTTAATGCTATTAGGTGTTTTCATGCTAACACCTTTCATGAAAGTTGTTTATCTAACAAATAAGACTCATATTCTTCCACTAAAACTCAACAAACCTTATAAACCCTTTCATGGCAACTCCCTAGGATTTTTACCATTTTGCAAAATAGACCCCTCATTAAAATGCTCATGCAAAGGGGATTCCAAAAGTACAAAAATTATCAAGAAAATCACTTACTTGTAAGTAATGAGTTGCTGAAATGTAAAGCTTCAAAAACTCTTCTCTTGCTGAAAATTTTGATGGAACAATGGAGAAGATGAAGTAAGATATCATCTTTTTTTTTTATATAATATTTCAAGTCAAATAAGCCTACCTAATCCACCTAAACCAAAATTTTTGTCTCCTATATTACTATGGCAGGCCACCCTTGTTTTTAAGGGGTTAATTGCTCTTTAAAAGCCTCCAAAATTAGTCCATAAGAATTTAACACTCTTTAGCCATCACTTTGGGACTTTTGCACATTATGCGATTTAGTCTTTTTTCGTAATTGGACTCAAAATTGCGAAAATTAATTCATCAAAATTTTCACGTATCTATATAATCATGCTAGTACACCAAAATATTAATAAAATAATTTTCTTAGCCTTGGATTTGTGGTCCTGAAACCATTATTTCAACTAGGCCCTATTTTGGGATGTTACAATTTTCCTTCCTTTAGGGACTTTCGTCACCGAAAGTCTTACCAGAAAATAAATTCGGGTATTGTTTCTTCATTACTTCTTCAGGCTCCTAAGTGGCTTCTTCCACCCCATGTCTATGGCATAACACTTTCACCAAGGCTACATCCTTGTTCCTCAACTGTTTGACTTCCTGAGCCAAAATCTTGACCGGTTCTTCACCATAGGTTATATCCGGTCTAATCTCGACTTCTGTTGGAGAAATCATGTGAGAGGGGTCTGATCGATATCTACACAACATGGAGACATGAAATACATCATGGATATTTTCCAATTTGGGTGGCAATGCTAAACGGTAGGCTAGAGGTTCAACTCTTTCAATGATCTTATAAGGTCTAATAAACTGTAGACTCAATTTGCCTTTCCAGCCAAATCCCAATACCTTTTTCCATGGAGACACTTTCAAGAATACTTTGTCCCCAATTTGGAATTCTATTTTTTTTCTTTTCAAATCGACATACGACCTTTGCCTGTCCGATGCCGCTTTCAAACAGGCACGAATCACCTTAACCTTTTCTTCCGTTTCCTTGATTAAATTAACCCCGTGAATCTGGCTTTCCTTGAGTTCCATCCAATACAATGGAGTTCGGCACTTCTGGCCATACAATGCTTTATATGGAGCCATCTTTAAACTCCTTTGAAAGCTGTTGTTGTAGGCTTATTCCACCAACGATAAATATTTTTCCCAACTGCCTTGAAATTCAAGGACGCAACTTCATAACATGTCCTCAAGAGTTTGAATCGTCCGTTTAGACTGACCATCCGTCTGAGGGTGGAATGCTGTACTGAAATTCAATTTGGTACCCAAAGCTTCCTGTAGCTTCTTCCAAAATCTTGAAGTGAATCTCGAATCTCTATCCTAAATGATTGATAATGGTACTCCATGTAATCTTACGATCTCGGATATGTACAAGTCAGCCAACTTTTCAATAGAGTAATCGGCTCGTACTGGAATGAAGTGTGCAGACTTTGTTAGCCTATCAACTATAACCCAAATAACATCTTTCTTCTTCTGGGTCAACGATAACCCGGTCACGAAGTCTATAGTAATCCTGTCTCATTTCCATTCGGGAACCAACACAGGCTGTAACAAACCCAAAAGTACTTGGTGTTCAGCCTTGACCTGTTGATATATCAAGCATTTCGATACAAACTCTGAAATGTCTCTTTCATACCAGACCACCAATACATTTTCTTAAGGTCGTTGTACATTTTTACACTACCCGGGTGGATGGACAAACAACCATCATGTGCCTCTCTCAGAATCTTCTGAATTAGCTCATCATTCTTGGGTACACAAATTCTGTCTTTGAACATTATACAGACATCAGTACTAATACAAAAATTTGATTCAATCTCTGACCCATACTGAGTTCTCTTGGCTTGCAATTTCTAGTCATCTTTCTGAGCTTTACGGATCTTGATAAACGCCAAATTATACTTAGTTTTACCCCAATTACTTAGCATATTTATGGACGTTTACTACTAGATTTGTAGATTTTGGTGCTCTTAATCCAGTTATTTCATGTTTTGTACTCAGGAGAGCACCAAGAGTCAAAAAGAGCAAAAAATGAGCTAAAAAGGGACAAAACGGACCAAATCGAGAAGATCACACGGCCTAAGCCTGGCCACACGAGCTGCTCACACGCCCGTGTCCTTCTAGGGTGTCGACCAAGGCTCTCACGATTCACAAGGCCTGGGCATTGACCCATACGGCTGTGTGCAATTTAACGGATCGAACACGGCTTGGCAAACACGTCACACGGTCGTGGCACACGGGCGTGTCCCTTTTTCAAAGAGTTGTATTTTACACGGAAAAGGGTACTTAGGGAGGAAGAAAGCCAATCCAAAGCCTATATAAACACCCTAAGTATGACCTAGAAAGGGGGCCTCTTTCGGAACTTTTCTGGAATACAGAACCACACGCCAGGAATTACTTGAAGAAAGCCAGACAATTCATCCCAAAAGCCGGAGCTACTCCAAGACTGAAGATCTCTCTCAGAATTTCTTCACGGGTTTTAGAGTTTTCTTTATGTTTTGTTATTTTCATACTTTTGAGATGTACTCTTATCTTATTATGAACTAAATCCTTTAGATACCTAAGGGGGTTGAAACCTATGATGGATCTTGTTATTATTATCTGAACTATATGATAAATACTTGATTTGTTTTTAATTATGTGTTCTTAATGCTTGAGTTAATATTTCGGGTATTAATTCATGGTTTGATGTGCTTATGCAGATGAGCAAAAGTCCCTATCTAAGAGTAGATTTGGCATAATTAAGAGGAGTTGATCAAACGCCTAAAAATAAGGTTACGAGATTTTACCGAATTAGGGTGAAACCTAATATGGGAGTCCATAGAGTGATTTACTGCTTCCCTAGGGGTTTTAATTAAGAAAGAAATTTCGATTAATTCAACTGAGGGTTAGACATTATTAGTCTCGAAAGGGATAATAACATAGGTTAGGAAGTCTCACGGATCAAGTTAAGTGAATAAATCGTCCGATTCAGAGTCAGATAACAAGTGAAATCTAGGTGGATTCCTCCTTGGGTGTCGTCTTTATCAAATTAATTTTCTTCAAGTCTTTTTCGAACTTTTCTCTTTACTTTAGTTTAATTAGTTAATTATTTTAGTTAATTAGTTTAATAAACAACCCCTCTTTATTTCTAGGTTAGATAATAAAAAGATAGTTATTACTAGTACTTTTGGTTCCCTTGGGTACGATATCCCGGACTTGCCATTACTATACTATTGTTCGATAGGTGCGCTTGCCTTTTCGTAATGATAATAGTTACTCTAGGTTTGATCTTCATTATAAATATTTATTACTTGTTATGAATCACGTGATCAAGTTTTTGGCACCGTTTTCGGGGAACTGAAATATTAGGAACGCTAAATTTTTATTACTTTAGCCATTTATTTTTCTTGCAATTTTATTTTATTTTATTATTTATTAATTTACTTTTTCTCTCTCTTGGCAAGTTTTTATAGTTTATGACTAGAAGAAACCCGTCGGGACCATTACTTTTTGACGAAGTAATCAATCGTATAATTCATAAAAATCAAAGAGAAATAAGGCGCAGCTTAAGATACACAGAGATCGAGCAAGAAGACAATATTCAACCTCCAACTGACGAGATGGCTGAAAACCAAGGCAATCAGCTACCTTCTGCAATTGCGACTAATCAAAATCCTACTCTACGTACTATGTATGATTATGCTAAACCTTCTTTAACAGGAACTGAATCTAGCATAGTTAGACCTACTGTAGCTGCAAATACTTTTGAACTAAAACCTAACACTATTCAGATGATACGGCAATTCGTTCAGTTTGATGGTTTGCAGGATGAAGATCCCAATGCTCACTTAGCAAATTTCCTGGAATTTTGCGATACATTCAAAATCAATGGCGTTTCTGATGATGCCATTCGTCTTCGATTATTTCCCTTTTCACTAAGAAACAAAGCTAAACAGTGGTTGAACTCGTTACCACGAGGGTCTATCACTACTTGGGGACAAATGACCGAGAAACTTTTACTAAAATATTTTTCGCCGGCTAAAATGGCTAAATTTTGTAATGATATCTCTTCTTTTGTGCAGATGGATTTAGAAACACTTTACGGTGCATGGGAGAGATACAAGGACTTACTGAGAAGGTGCCCTCACCATGGGTTACTGCTTTAGCTTCAAGTACAAACATTCCGCAATGGTCTGTATCCCTTTACTCGGTAAATGGTTGACGCAGCTGCTGGCAGAACCATCAACAATAAAACACTGGAAGATGCCTATGAATTTATAGATGAGATGTCACTGAATAACTATCAATGGCAAGTTATGAGGACAAAGCCAATGAAAACAGTCGGTGTTTATAACATCGATTCGATCACCATGCTCTCTAATCAGGTAGAACTTCTCAATAAAAAGATTGACGGTTTACTTGGTTCTATGCAGGTACATCTAGTAATGAGGTGTGACTCAAGTGCCGGAGGTGTGCAGATAGAATACCAACCCTTCAATCCTACAACCGAAGAAGAACAAGTCAACTATATGGGTAACAATAACTACCGATCTCAAAATAACCCATACAGTAATACTTATAATGCAGGTTGGAGGAACCACCCAAATTTCTCCTGTGTGGTCAAGGGAATCAAAAGCTACAAAATCCTCAGGGTTTTCAAGAGCCACCTTATCAACAAGAGAAGAAACCAAACCTTGAAGAGATGCTTTCTAAATTCATCTCGGTGTCAGAAACCCATTTCTAAAATACCGAGACAGCACTTAAGAATCAACAAGCATCGATCCAAGGGCTCGAAACTCAGATAGGCTAACTATCCAAACTAATCTCCGAACGGCCACAAGGTAGCTCACCAAGTAATACTGAACCTAATCCGAGGGAACGCCTCAATGCAATTAGTACTCAAAATAAGGAATGATTCATTGCACTGGAGCCAGAATTACAGCAAGACAACGCGATGAACAAAGGTCAAGAAGAGGTAAACGATAATGATCATAAACAGGTAAGTACGAATTATGAACCTCGTGTGCCATATCCTAAAGCGATGACAAAAGACGGAACAGAAGAACAATTCAATAAGTTTGTCAAACTCTTAAAGAAATTACATATTAACTTACCCTTTATTGAAGTTCTGTCGCAGATGCGCAACTCAGCAAAATTCTTAAAGGAACTTCTGACCAATAAAAGAAAATTAGACACTACATTGCATGTGGAACTTAATGCAGTCTGCTCAACTATTCTAAAGAATAAGCTACCTAACAAATTGAAAGATCTAGGGAGTTTTACAATTCCTTACTTAATTGGTAGTTTATCTGTGAATAATGCTTTAGATGATCTAGGGGCAAGTATAAATGTTATGCCGTATAAAATGTTTAAACGACTAGGTCTCGATAAACCCAAACAGACTAGGATGAGCATACAATTGGCTGACAAAACAATTTCCTAAGGGTATTATTGAAGATGTTCTCGTTAAAATTGATAAATTTATTTACCCAGTAGACTTTGTCGTCTTGGATATGGATGAGGATAACGAGGTACCTTTAATTTTAGGATGACCCTTTTTAACAACTACTAGAAACATTATTAACGTAGGTACATGAGAGCTAACACTTCGTGCAGGTGACGACGCAGTAACACTCCAAGCACGCGACTCAGTCAAAACATCTAAGACTCAAGATAATGCTATAAAACCTGTCGATGATATAACTAATATTCAATCATCTTTGCAGGAACCTCGTCGAACCAAGACAATAGAGACAGTGCACTACTATCATGTAGAGAACAAAGACGTCCATGAGGAACGACGGCTGCAAATAGAGGAGCTAGATGAATGGCGAACACATAAACTGAAAACACGCGATAAACTGAAATTACGCCAGAACAAGCTTGCTACCTCTCTAAATCAACTTTAAATTGGAGATAAAGTGTTGTTAGATGCCGTAGATCCCTACATTGTCACTACCACACTGAACAAAGAAATCCCTCTTACGATACTCAACATTTTCCCATTCGGTACAGTGGAGGTGAGTCATCCCAAGTTCGGCACTTTTTAGGCAAACAACACCCATTTAAAACCTTATTTTCAGATTGATAGCCAAAACTAGGAGTACAAACTCCTTGAACCACCATGATCATTCACTAGAGAGGTAAGTCGAGCTTAGACTATAAATAAGCGCTTCTCGGGAGGTAACCCAAACACTAACATATTTTGATTTCTTATTTATAACACTTTAAATAATTAAATTTATCTTTGAATTGCAAAGTTTTTCAGAACACATGGCCAGGCACACGGGCGTGCCTAAATTCGTAACAAAATAGGGGAAGAGACACGGCCGTGCGAGACGGTCGTGTGAAAGTAGGACATGATTTTCTCAAAACACGGGATGCGATAAATCCCCACGGCCGTGCGACATGGCCGTAGATGAACTTCATAGGAGACCATAGGCGTGAGACTGAAAAACACGGGCGTGCCAGGGGCAAGGCTCGATTCTGTTTCTTCGACACGGGCGCGCAACACGCCCGTGCCTTGAAGCCATGGACAATAATACACGGGCGTAGGACCCTAACACACGGGCGTGGGAGAAGCGAACAAAGCTAGGCACGGCCATACGACATGGCCGTGTGCCAGACACGCCCAAGACACACGGGCGTGGGATAGTAGCCGAGCACGACCTAAATTGCAAAATTCGAAAAACACGAGCTCACCCTCAAAGTACATGGACATGGCCCTAGGCCGTGTGACCCTCCCCTATATAAGCAAACTACTATTCATCTTCTTCCTCCTTTCAAAACCCTAGCCGAAATCTACCATTCCCTACTCCTTAATCCCTATTCCGGCCATCATTCCCCAGATTCTCACTTCCCCAACCCCCAAACCACCCTCAAATCCACTCCCCCTACATTAATCCTCATTTTGCCCTCTCTTTTCCCTCTATTTTTCCTCCACACGTCTGTTCACTCACGCCCCATGCCCGTGCTCGCCATCAACACGCCCGTACGTTGCCCTACAGCACTTTTGGTTCACTTTCTCAACTTTGTTTTTCCAATTTGTGTTACTACATTCGTATTCAATATGCCTTACAAAGATAGTATTAATGTTACCAATTTGTTCTGAATAAGTTAGAATTTTTTTTAGTATTTTTCTATATTTAAATTGTTTAAGCTACTAAATAACATATACTAGTTCTAGGATTCTTGCTTAACTGATGATGCATTTTTTTCTCAGTATATGTTTTTGAATAATCATATAAATTTTTCACCTCTCGCTTGATATCGATAAATGTTAACACACCTTGCACCTACTATATCAATGTTTATACATTTTTAGGACCATTATGTCATCATCGAGAGGTAAGAAGGCCGCGGTCCCATTTTCAAAGAGATGTAGGGGACAGGATTCTTCCTCGATACGTACTACAGCCGAAGTCTGGCACCCATTCCTTGAGTTTTCGCGAGCTTCACAGGAGGAGCTATTTCAGATACTACGCACGCGACCCCTCACTACAAGTCGCTGTATTGACTGGGCTGCCATAGAGCAAGTCCAGCTAACTGATGCCATCCGCGCCCTCCTATCTACAAACCCATGGGAACTGTTCTTCGTTATTATTGAGCCCACTTATTTAGAGCTAACTTTAGAATTATGCTCTACTTTTCATTTACAGGTGGTGATGACGAACAATGACGACCCAAGCACCATTCACTTCTGATTAGGTGGTCTAGTTCGCGCGATGAGTGTCCCAGAGTTTGGAGTCGCTCTGGGACTTTATACTGATGAGTTTATGGAGGAGGAGGACATGAGTGCCCTACCATGCAATATCCACATTTCTCCTTCCTTGTGCTGGAAGGCTTTGGCACCACTCTCTTCCACCTACGACCCCAGCCGCTCGAAGGCCTCAGCTCTCCCCCCTTCCCTACGATATCTCTATGCCATATTGGCACACACCTTGACTGGAAGGAGAGAGAGCACCGGCGTTGTCAACACCCACGACACCTACTATTTATGGTGAATGGCGAATACATACGTGACTGACTTAGCATACTTCATCGCCTTCACCATTCGCCATCAGATCGAGCGGCATCGGAAGGGAGTAATCTCTATCGACCCCTATGTGACGCGCCTTGCTAGACACTTCGACCTCCTCAACACTGTGGCCCAGTCATCAGCGCTTACACTGATAGGTCAGATGTCCCCACAGGGCATCACGATTATGTTACACGTGAGGATGATCGAGCGACGACGTGGGACCGATCCTCCTCAGTACCGTCTCACTCACGTCATTGACGATGAGGATCTTGAGGACATTCCTGATGATGTCCCCCTACAGCATGAGGAGGCTTCGACCACGCCACCTACGGAACGACCAGTTCATGCAGCTGCTTCATTGGCATACCTTTCCGACCGACTCGCTCACTTCGAGCAGTATTGCACTGCACAGTTCAAGATGATTCACGAGCAATATCAGCGACATGATAGACAGATGGACAACATGCAGGCCATGATGTAGCAGCTGTGCCAGCACTTTCACATCGCCATTCCAACGCTACCACCTGAGGGCCCCACTAACGAGGATCATCGAATCCTATTTTATTTTTATTTTTATTTTCATTTCAATTTTATTATTTTCTTTTGAAAGACATATCTATATTAGTAAATTTTACTTTCTTCATTTTTTTGGTATTTTTACCAAAGTAATCCCACTACGCTCTCTTCCACACCAACTCTTAATAAGCTCTTCATGATTCTACAGACTTTCAAGCAAAGCTGCTAGGAGTATTTTACGGAATGACGAAACAAATAGGGAACAATACAAAATGAATGCCATGTTCAACGACCCAATTTCTTCATCTAGCCAAGAACAATGGCAGCTACTACTTTCCCCAAACACTCCAGCCTCAGAATCAAGGTCCGCATCCATATACCATGGAGTTTCACCTCTTTTCCTCTTATAATTTTTCTTATTTTGAATAATCTATCTTTGTACATTAAGGGTAATGTACATCTTAAGTGTGGGGGTGAACATGAAACCTAACTTTTTACATTATTCTCAAATCCCTGAATTTGGTCTTGTGCTTAAGTGATTTTCTCATAATATTGACCGAACAAATTCTGATTGATCTATAATTATTGTTGATATGTCATGAATTAGACCATGGGAATTATGCATGATTATTTGATTATAGGACATTAGAGAATCGAGAATGATAAATTGATATTTTGAGAACTAAAATTTTTAAACTATTTTCCTAAATTGAGATATTATCTTGAAATCTTAAGTATACATGAATGACATCAAAAACCCAAATTTTTGGTGAGATTTTTGAGCCTTTTGAGCATATAGCTTTCTTTCTTGCTCACTTCTTTTGTGGTTTGAGTGTGTGAACATTGAATTGTTATTCTAGAACTTGTTTCGATTATACATGTCGAGATCACACGTATGATTTTATATACTGAGATGATAAAGGCACTTAGGATTTAACCTATTTACTCTATAAAAAGCCTTCCCACATAATTAAACCCTTAGTGAACCCCTTTTGAGCCTACTAACCTTTTTTATTGATTAACCTTCATCATTAACCCATTAACCTATTATTGTTGAAATCCTCTTACTTAATTTACCTTCTTTTTTTTATCGAGATTAAATTTAATACTATTACCTCACTATGTTCACCATTTTTTGTTACTGAATCATGAAGTATGATTTCTGTATTGTATTGACTTGATTTGCTCTTAAAAAAAACTCAGTATTGTTATTATAATTCTCAGCAAGCTAAAGTTGTCATGAGCTCACGTAATATAGTTCTAGATATTTGTTTGTGGTTTAGTAATTAAGTTTTTGACAGTGGGGTAATATATTGAAATTATCTCGATTCTAACCTTTGTCTCTTCAGCTTGTATCCATACCTATAACCTAAACCCCGTTACAACCATCCAAAGACCTTTTGATTAGTGTATCATATCATTTACAAGTGGTGGAGATTTGATTTTCATGCAAGCCTACGGTAATAACTTCTCATGTTAAACAATCGAGTGCTTAATCTTGAACCTTAAACAATTTGAGTGATTTGAATGAAGCTTTAGTGCGGATGTCATCTCTTGTATATTTAGGACTAAAGTTAATTACTTAGAGGAAGGAGATTACCTATGATTTTATTATCAAAATATTTAACTTAGATTGTTTGAGGCTTTTAATGTCCCTATAGTTGAATTCTCACTGTATGATTTTCTATGGAATAACTTGTAACATTATCAGTAATGATTATGTGATTGAAAGGAATAAATTCTACCAGTAAATGAGAGTTTTGCTTGAGGACAAGCAAATGCGTAAACGTGAGGGTATTTGATAAACGCCAAATTATACATAGTTTTACCCTAAATACTTAGCATATTTATGGATGTTTACTACTAGATTTGTAGATTTTGGTGCTCTTAATCCATTTATTTCATGTTTTATACTCAGGAGAGCACCAAGAGTCAAAAGGAGCCAAAAATAAGCTAAAAAGGGACAAAACGGACCAAATCAAGAAGATCACACGGCTTAAGCCTTGCCACACGAGCTGCTCACACGTCCGTGTCCTTCGAGGGTGTCGACCAAGGCTCTCACGATTCACACAGCCTGGCCATTGACCCACACAGTCGTGTGCAATTTAACGGATCAAAAACGGCCTGGCAAATACGTCACACGGTCGTGGCACACGGGTGTGTCCCTTTTTCAAAGAGTTGTATTTTACATAGAAAAGGGTACTTAGGGAGGAAGAAAGCCAATCCAAAGCCTATATAAACACCCTAAGTATGACCTAGAAAGGGGGGCCTCTTCCGGAACTTTTCTGGAATATAGAACCACACGTCAGGAATTACTTGAAGAAAGCCAGACGATTCATCCCAAAAGCCGGAGCTACTCCAAGACTGAAGATCTCTCTCAGAATTCCTTCACGGGTTTTAGAGTTTTCTTTATGTTTTGTTATTTTCTTACTTTTGAGATGTACTCTTATCTTATTATGAACTAAATCCCTTAGATACCTAAGGGGGTTGAAACCTATGATGGATCTTGTTATTATTATCTGAACTGTATGATAAATACTTGATTTGTTCTTAATTATGTGTTCTTAATGCTTGAGTTAATATTTCGGGTATTAATTCATGGTTTGATGTGCTTATGCAGAGGAGTAAAAGTCCCTGTCTAAGAGTAGATTTGGCATAATTAAGCGGAGTTGATCGAACGCCTAAAAATAGGGTTACGAGATTTTACCGAATTAGGGTGAAACCTAATATGGGAGTCCATAGAGTGATTTACTGCTTCCCTAGGGGTTTTAATTAAGAAAGAAATTTCGATTAATTCAACTAAGGGTTAGACGTTATTAGTCTCAAAAGGGATAATAACATAGGTTAGGGAGTCTCACAGATCAAGTCAAGTGAATAAATCGTCCGGTTCGGAGTCAGATAACAAGTGAAATCTAGGTGGATTCCTCCTTAGGTGTCGTCTTTATCAAATTAATTTTCTTTAAGTCTTTTTCGAACTTTTCTCTTTACTTTAGTTTAATTAGTTAATTAGTTTAGTTAATTAGTTTAATAAACAACCCCTCTTTATTTCTAGGTTAGATAATAAAAATATAGTTATTACTAATACTTTTGGTTCCCTTGGGTACGATATCCCAGTCTTGCCATTACTATACTATTGTTCGATAGGTGCGCTTGCCTTTTCGTATGATAATAGTTAGTCTAGGTTTGATCTTCATTATAAAGCGTCTATAGTAACCGACTAAGCCCAAAAAGCTTTTAACCTTGGTTACATTCTTCGGCGGTTTCCAATCGATGATAACAGAGATCTTGTTTGGATTAACTTGGATACCATCACCTGAAACAATGTGACCCAAAAACCCTACCTCACGAGCCAGAACTCACTCTTGCTGAACTTAGCGTAAAGTTACTTATCCCGTAGAGTCTGTAATACAGTTCTCAAGTGTTCCGTATGCTCTGACTCATCCTTGGAATAAATCAGGATATCATCAATAAACACTACAATGAACTTGTCCAAGTACAGTCGAAACACCCTATTCATTAAATCCATGAATACAACTGGGGCATTCGTTAGATCAAACGGCATGACCAAGAATACATAGTGACCATATCTTATCCTAAAGGTAGTCTTGGGCAGATCCGACTCTTTAACGCGCAATTGGTAGTAGCCGAACCTCATGTCTATTTTGGAAAACACAGTGGTCCCTTTCAACTGATCGAACAAATCATTAATCTTTGGCAATTGGTATTTGTTCTTAATGGTCACTTTGTTGAGTTGTCTGTAATCTATGCATAACCCCATTGATCTATGCTTCTTTTTAACAAACAAAATAGGAGCACCCCAAGGCGAAAAACTCAGCCTTGCAAAGCCTTTGTCAGTCAATTCTTGCAACTGTACCTTTAACTCTTTCAATTCAGTCAGTTCTATTCTATAAAGGGCAATAGAAATAGGCGCCGTTCCGAGTGCTAGCTCAATACCAAACTCTACCTTTCCAATAGGGGGTAACCCAGGTAACTCTTCGGGAAACACATCCAGATATTTTCGCACCACCGGTACCGACTCCATCTTCAATTCAGATTCTTTGGTATTCAAAACAATGGCTAAGTATGCTTCATACCCTTTCTTCAAATACCTTTGGGCTGTTATCAAGGAAATCATAACCAGTGATGAATCCGATTCACTTGAGTCAACCCGGAGAGTCTTACCGTTAGGACACGTCAATTCAACATACTTGCTACCACAATTTTCAATCACGTTATGGACGGTCAACCAGTCCATGCCAAGAAATACGTCGAACTCATCAAAAGGCAAGAGCATAAGGTTGGCTAGAAAACAATGACCTTGAATCATCAAGGGACAATTCTTACAAACTTTATCTACCAGAACAAACTTGCCTAGAGGGTACGACACACTAATTACAAATTCAGTGAGCTTTATAAACAAGTTCATACTAGACGCCAATTTTATGCAAATATATGAATGGGTTAATCCCGGATCGATCAAAGCATTAACACGAGTATTATAAAGAGAAAATATACCCGTTATGACATCAGGAGCAGATGCCTCCTCTCGAGCACGGATTGCATAGGTTCTTGCTGGAGCTCGGGCCTCTGATTTTGCAGTGGAGTTTCTGGCAACTGTTCGACTATCACTAGCATTTCCGGGAGGTCTAGGAGGTCTACCTCGAGAATTAGGAGGAATTGATTTCGGAGCTGGCTCAACTTCTCTATTCAATCTTTTTGGGCAATCTCTAAGGAAGTGGTCGAGAGAACAAAATCTATAATATGCCCCACTCTTCATTCGACATTCCTCGAAATGGAATTTGTTGCAACTCATACACTTTGGTCTTTGATCATCAACACTTCCCACACTTGTGGCCGAAGGAGAAGAAGACTTTGGGTTATGGCGCTTGGAACTCTTTGCCCTGCCCGATATCCGATGGATGAAGTGGAGCGGTCTTGACGACTCCTTGATTTCTTTATAGAAAAAGAATGCGCTTTGCTACTAGTCCTCTTACTTGATACCCGAGCCTTTCACTTGGCTTGATTCCTTTCATTGTTAAGCCCCTCGGCCTTCTTAGCCCGATCAGCTAAAGCGGCGAATTCTCGTATCTCAAAAATTTCGATCAACAACTTAATTTCTTCATTCAAACCCTCCTCAAAATGTTTGCACATTTCGACCTCTGTTTGGACCCATTCATTCGCATACTGGCTTAGTCTCACAAATTCCCTTTCATATTCCGACACGGTCCTGTCTCCTTGTTTGAGTTTCAGGAACTCCTTTTGTTTCTGATCTAAAACCCTTTGACTGGTGAATTTCTTTTTAAACTCGGTTTGGAAAAATTCTCATGTGATGATCTCTCTCTGTGCCACCGAAGATATGGTCTTCCACCAATTATAAACAGTATCCTTCAAAAGAGATATCGCACATTTCAAACTTTCTTTTGGAGTACATGACAAAGCATCGAGCACTCTCATAGTGTTTTCAAGCCAAAATTCTACACGTTCTGGGTCATCATCTAGGGTGGGTCTGAACTCTTCGGTTCCATATTTCCTAAGTTTGTCTACCAGAGCCTTTCCCAATCTCCCAAGTTCCACGACCTGTGGTGCTCCCTCAGGTTGGGTAACAGGTGGAGGGGGTCGGGGTATTTCAGGATAATTTCTCATATATTCCTCGAACCACTCGTCTATCATTTCAAAGAAGGCAGCTTCCGCCTCTTCTCAGCCCCCAGACACGGGTCTTCTACTACTACTAGAGTTATCTCTCTGAACTGAAGCTGGAGCATAGCTCTCGGCTCCCTCTGACTCATCTCGAGCTTGATCAGAAGACATTTTTTATATTCAAATATGGTTAAAAAGGTTAGGAGATGTCACACTATTATCACCTGTATAATAACATGCATAGCTAGATTCGATACATGCTAGTTAGTCTGAGGACCGACTAAATCGTAACTCTGATACCAATAAATGTAACACCTCTCGCCCGTATCCAACACCCGGACAGGGTTTGAGGTGCTACTGGACTTAACTCGAGCAAACACATATAAAATCGGGTCATGAACTTTCTTTTAGCTTAAAACTTCTCGTTCACATTCAATCTGTCCCTTAAACGAGCCTACGAGGCCCAAAACATACATTTAAGATAGTTCGGGACCAAACTGTGAGCTTAAGAAAAACTTGGAAAAATTTATGCTTTAAGGCTCCACATGCCCGTGTGGCTTGGGCAAGCCCATGCTCTTAGCCCGTGTGCAACACTGACTTCAACACACAGCCATGGCACACGCCCTTGTGGCCTACCCGTGTACGATACTGACTCTAAGAAACGGCCACGACACATGCCCGTGTGGCCAAAAGGAGGCCATTTCCAAGCCATTTTGTCACCCATTTTACACAACCTACACAAGATCATTTCAATACACAAATTTTTCCTCAATAGAAAACAATTCAACTATAGGAAGAACATTATATGCATTTAGCAAAATGAATAATAGTCATTAGTCTAGGCTTGATACAAAATGAAGGGCTTTTGACTTAGCCAAAATACATAACCAATTTCTTATTAAATCAAACATCCTAGTCTAGCCCTATACATGCCATTATGACAAAATAGAAGTTTTCTCAAATACCCAAAACAGGATTAGGTCGATAGTGTGATCAATGCTCCAACTGTTTTCCAATCCTCAAGAGTCCACGAGTACTGAAAAAATAGGGGGAAAATAAAAGGGGGTAAGCATTAATATGCTTAGTAAGTCCGACTAACTGGAAAGTAAACTTACCGATTATTTAGCATGTAACCATAATAAACAGTTCATCCAAACAAGTATAGAATAGATTTCCTATCACATGCACTCAACCACTAAGTTAGTCTCATGGTATGACAAGATAATAGTATATCTAGATGAGCTCATCACATCATTATTTCCAAATTTACATCTTATGTTGATCCCATTGAATTTCTTAGTTTTCCGATGGATATCTCATTTTCTGTTAATTCATACAAGTGATCATTTCGAGTATGCACTCCCGCAAACCTCGCATCTTATGGCGGAATTGCCAAATCAGGCTAAATTTCCCGTAATACAAAATCATAGAGTAAATGCCGGGATTACCAGTCTAGGCTAAATCCTCTTACAACGAAATATACTCTAATGAGATCGGATATGAATTACCAGTCCAGGCTAAATTCAGATCCTACCTCAGATTACCCATCCGGGCTAAATCCCTAAGGCACACATATACTTCGGGAGGCTAGATCACTTTAAGATCACCCGTCCGGGCTAGATCTCTTTCACTATTAATTCATTTTCGAGATATTCCATCGAGTAACCCTATTCATTCAATCGGGACATTCTTGTATGCAATTTGCTTATTTTATTACATCTCATAAATTAACTTGCAATAGGCAATTATTACATTTATGAAATCAAGAATATACATTTTAAGTACATTAGAGTCTACTTTGAGTTATTCGAACTTACTTGGTGATTGTTTTGGATTTGAGCTTTTATCAATCCGAAACCTTACGTTTCCCTCGGTCAACTTCCGGATTTGGCCTCTCGGGGTCTATATATAAGCAAAATAACTTTATCAATACACATTTTATTTCTTTTTAGTCCATACCTCATCTTAGGGCAAAATGACCAATTTGCCCTCAAATTTTGGTAACATTACGATTTTTCCCTTGGGCTCGTAATTCGATTTTCATTGCATTTTCCAATCATTCAAGCCTAGCCTAATAACATTCTTACCAATTTTGCAAACCTTGCAAAATGGTCCAATTAGGTGTTTTCATGTTAACACCTTTCATGAAAGTTGTTTATCTAACAACTAAGACTCATATTCTGCCACTAAAACTCAGCAAACCTTATAAACCCTTTCATGAAAGATTACTCCCTAGGACTTTTACCATTTTGCAAAATAGTCCCCTCATTAAAAAGCTCATGCAAAGGGGATTCCAAAAGTACAAAAATTATCAAGAAAATCACTTACTTGTGTGAGTAATGAGTTGCTGAAATTTAAAGTTTCAAAAACTCTTCTCTTGCTGAAAATTTCGGTGGAAAAATGGAGAAGATGAAGTATGATATCATATTTATTTTTATTTTATTTTATAATATTTCAAGTCAAATAAGCCCACCTAATCAACTAAACCAAAATTTTTGTATCCTATACTACTATGGATGGCCACCATTGTTTTTAAGGGGTTAATTGCTCTTTAAAAGCCTCCAAAATTAGTCCATAAGAATTTAACACTCTTTAGCCATCACTTTGGGACTTTTGCACATTATGCGATTTAGTCCTTTTTCGCAATTGGACTCAACATCGCTAAAATTAATTCATCAAAATTTTCATGTATCTATATAATCATGCTAGTACACCAAAATATTAATAAAATAATTTCTTAGCCTCGAATTCGTGGTCCTAAAACTATTATTCCGACTAGGCCCTATTTTGGGATGTTGCGTGAAGAGCCACGACCTTCAATAGAGATAGCAAGAGCAAAGCTCCTAGCTATAAAACTAAGATGCATAGGTAAAAATTTCCAAATATGAAATAGCTCACAGAATAAAAGAAAACCCAACATAAAGAAAACTAACCATAAATCAAAACTACTTTTATTTATTCAAAAAAGAGGAGTACAAGATCATTAGTCAAATACATTATCACCCCCACCCTGATCCTGATCAGTAGGAGCAACATCCTCAATAGTTAGGGAAGCAATGGTAACATCCTCAGTTACCGAATGAAAAACTAAAGTCACAGTATCACCAACAATAGATGGAACCAGGTATGCAGTACCAAAGCCCTCCCCCTCCTCCACAAAAGCTCTTATTTCCAAGTAAATACAAAGGAATCCTAAGCAAAAGTGAACATCAAAAGGGCTGTAAACAACCTAGGTATGAAGAAGCAGGTTCTTCTTGAACTTTTGAAGGGAGACCAAGATGTTGTGGGATGTTTATTGCTTGAAAGTTGTTATGGTCTCCTCCTACTTTGGAAAAATCCTATCCACCTGCTCTTGGCATTTATTAATAATCCTTTCTAACTCGGCGTAGTGCCTCTCAGTGACTTCTTTTAGCTCTACCTTCGGAGTTATACACCTCTCTTGTTTTATGGCGAGCTCAACTCCACAATCCTCCGATTTTGTCTCCATTATCGCTAGATGCTCAGTGAGGACCCCCTATTGTTCATTTATTATCTCACTTTCTTCCTTCACCTTGTTGTACAGCTTACGCACCCTCTCTGGCTCAACTCGAGTATCAGTGAGCTCCTTATCACGAGCCTTCGCGAACCTTAGGCCAAAAGCACCAACCTCAGACAATAGGTGACGTGGATATGATGAGAAGTCCTCTGATAAACTGTGATTCATACATATTTCTATCCCATGCTTAGCACATTTATAGATGGTTCTCCTTAGATTTGGTGAATTCGATGCTCCTAATCCTTTAATTTCATGTTTTATACTTAGGTGAGCATAGGAGAGTACAAAGAGCGAGAAACAGGCCGAAAACGGAGAAAATAAACCCACATGGGAAATCAACACGGCCTGGACTTCCTCACACGGGTGTGTCACATGGCCGTGTCTATTTGGAAGAATCGAAGCACAACTTACACGAGTAGACTACATGCCCGTCCCTATTCAACAGCCTTGACCATGGGCTAGAGTAATCGCACACGGGCTTGTCCTTGCCGAGCCCAAGTATAGCCCTATTCAGAAAAGGCCACTTTTGAGGGCTCTTAGGCATTCTAAACCTATTTAAACACTGGTGGAGGCATTTAGAAGAAGGACGCGGAGTAGAAAGCAAAGAATTACTCAAGGGAAGCCGATTGGTCCATCTCAGAAGCCGGATTCATCGTCAAGACTGAAGATCTCCCTTCAATTTCCATTCAGGGGTTTTGGGTTTTCTTTATGTTTTGCATTCATTATTCTTCTTAGATGTTTTCTTTTATAATTATTAACTAAACCCCCTAAATACCCAAGGGGAATGAAACCTAAGATAGATCTTGTTATTATTATCTGAATTGTATGATAAATATTTGACTTGTTCTTAATTATATGTTCTTAATTCTTGTTTTAATATTCCAGGATATTGATTCAAGTTAATGCTCTTATTCAGAGGAGGAAAAGACCCTATCTAAGAGTAAATTTCTCGTAATTAAGCGGAGTTCATTGCACGTCTAGAGATAGGGTGATAAGATTTTACCGGATTAGGGTGAAACCTAATAAGGGGATCCATAGATCAAGTTAATGCAACACTAGGGCATTAATTAAAAAGAGATTTCAATTAAATCAACCTAGGGTTAGACGTTATTAGTCTCAAGAGAGATAATAATATAACTTAGGGATTTCTACGGATCAAGTCAAATGAATAAATCGTCTGATTCAGAGTCAAATAACAAGTGAAGTCTAGGTGGATTTTTCATTGGGTATTGCCTTAATCAATCGAATTTTCCCAAAAGCTTTTTCCCAATTTCTCTCTGTGCACTCTTAGTTTCGTTAATTAGTTAGATAAACAAATCCCTTAATTTTTAGGCTAGATAATAAAAAGAAAGTAATTACTAGTACTCTTAGTTCCTTTGGCTTCGACAATCCAGTCTTGCTAAAGCTATACTACTGTCTGATAGGTACTCTTGCCTTCATCGTGATAATAGTTAGTTTCAAGAACGATTAATTATAAATTTTTAAAATCTGTCGCGAATATCACGTACCATCCTCCACAGCCTCAACAACACCCTTTCGATTACAGGAGCCACCAGAGAATTCTCACGAGCAGGGGGAAGGGGTGTCATCGTTGATGGTAATGGGTGAGCTTGCTTGGGCAATGGTTGGCAAGCTCACCAAAGGGGAAGAATGAATAAGGGTGACTACAGTAACAGGGCCTCCGCAATCAGCCCTTCTTTTTCGATGATGCTCTAGTTGAGAACCACTGTTTTCCTCATCACTAGAAGGGTTGATGTGTACAGACCCAACAGAAGTCCTGCGCCTCTTACGATCATTTTTTATTAAAGCATTGATATTCATGGCTTTATTGAGCTCGGGTGAGGTTTGTTGTCACTATCGCTTGAACTACCTCGGCTTCCCTAGTTTCCTCTTGCACCACGAAAAACCCGAGGATCAGTAGAAGTAATTAACAAGTGAATAATTCCTCCAACCCTCTTTTCTCGCTTGAACTTTAGAAAGGCAAAGGGATGGAGCTTCATCCAGCAATAATGGTAAAAAAAAGTTCGCAGGCTCCTCCAAGTGCCCCTTTAGTATCATCCCTAACTGGTTGAATGAGTCATGAGGTTAGATGCTCCTCACTGGTCGCCCACCAACTACCTGTACGACCTCCTAGTTGTCACCAACCCTTCAAACATTTAGGCTGAGATCCTTTAGACCAAATCTGAAGACATTCATTATGGCCAGAACCTCCTCCAGAGCCAATATGTAACCAATGCTCAACCTTTGAAATTGTGCGACAACCTCATCGATGGCGAGACTTCTCTGAAAGGTGTGTATATCTTCTCTAGGGAACTTGGATATACTTCACTCGTTTCAAATGAAGATTCTTGCACTGATTTTTGATAATTTTTCATGCCTTCTGAAAAAGGGAAAATAGTAAAACCCCACAGATCCCTCTACGTCAGTCCCTTTCAGTTGATACAAATGTTGGAGACAGAAAGCATAGGTGTAACAGTCCATTTTCAGTGAAATCGGAATAGTGGTTTTGGGACCACAAATTCGAAGTGGAAATAATTATTTTATTATTATTTTAAAGTCTACAACATGATAGTATGATTGTATAAAAGTTTTGCTAAGAAATTTTACCGTTTGCAGGTTTAATTCGATAAAAAGGATTACATTGCAAAAGGTGCAAAACTTGAGTTCAATAAGCTAAAGGGATTTAATAGGCATGAAATTAAATGTTTGGATAGTTTATATGATAAATAAACCATTAATATCATGAGTGGACTATTATTGACATTTTATAAGTGATTTTAAAGGTTATTAATTAAGGTTAATTTCGTAATTTAATAATTATATAATAGTCAAATGGGTAAAACAAAACCATCATTTTGTTTCTTCCTATCTACCATCAAAAATTAGACTTAGAAACTCCATGAGAAGAGCTTAAAGGTTCGGCCAACCTTACCTTGTGCATGCAAGTGTGTTTTCATCCCGTTTTTAATGATTTTTATGTTTTTGGAGTCGTTATAACTTAATCTGGCTAGCCCAGGGACTAATTTGCAAAATTATTGAGTTGTTTGAATTTTTTTTATTGATGAATGTTTATGTGTTTTGATGTTTGATGATTGAAAATAATTGTGCATTAAATGCTTTAATATTGCAATTTTGATGAATACGATTTCATGGAAATACTTGACGAAGATTTGGCGACGTATGAGATCCTGGTTGAACTTAGGAATAGATAGGATACCAATAACATGTCATTAGAGGTTACGGTGTTTTGGGTGCTAGTCTCGTACGTTCCACTGGTGGCTGATTTTTTTGGCATGTGTTGCGGTTACTCGTCAGGTGTGTGAGCAGCACCGTGTAGCTACGTCTTGACCATCATCTTGTGTGAGCAGACCCAGTGATACCTCGAGAGTGAACATATATATATATGAGATATGAGATAGAGATGGTTTTGACCATGTATTGGAACTTAGTGTGCGAGATAACCGAGTATCCGATATTATTCCAAATGGTTCAACGGACACAGTTATATTCCGCGAGTGTATGAGTTATAGATGAACAAGTACAGGTATGTACATGAATCATGTGAGAATTGAATCTATGAGATTTGTGATTTCATGTCTAACTTTGTGGATGAAAATGTCTTAGACTTATGGATTAAATTGAGTTGCATTAAGCTATGTTTATTTACTTATAATATGATTAAATGGTAAGCTAAGTTTCAGGTTATACGAACTTACTAAGCTTAATTGTTTACTTTGTTTACTTTTCTGTGTTTTATAGTGATTTAGAAGCTCGCTCGTTTTGGAAGTTGTCGAAGATTGCATCGCACTATCGAACTCTTATTTTAGTACATTTGGACTTTATGTATTGTAACACCCCCTAACCCTAAATCGTTACCAGAACAGAGTTACGGAGCATTACCGAACCTTTCAGACATATTACAAACATTATACAAATAAATAACATACATATTATAAAATATTCATAATGTCCCTTTTAAGGACCCTCGAGGCCCAAAATACGTGTTAGAAGTCATTTGGGACCAATTCAAGTGCTCAAGAAATTTTTCGTGAAATTCCAAAAATTTTCTCAAATACAGGGCTCACACGCCCGTGTGGACCAGGCCGTGTGGGCTTAATATAACCCATTTTTAATCATCTAGCTTACCCTGCAAACTTAAAACGTACCCAATTCAAACGAATATCACAAGCAATACAAATTTATATACAATTACACTTGAATCATATCAAAACATCAATCTATTAATTTACTGAAGGTATAATCATAAGAATTTTACATATAATATTCAAACTAATTTAGTTAATTTCATTAATTTCCATTTTTAAACTTTATATCAAAAGTACCATTTCATAGTCTTATCATTTCACATAACCATTCAATCACATCATTTACTGCCAATTCCAAAATGACTCATACATAACCTAGGTACATGCCACTTTTACCAAAAGAAATATACATCACCAAAGTTTTCTGAGACCAGGATTGGCTTTGGATGCTGGACCGGAATGTTTGGCTTCAACTAATCTGCGAATGGAAAACAATCGTACGCTGAGTATGGTTATACTCAGTGGTATTACTATAATTCAAATTACTTGATATAACATACAAATCATGCTTATTAAAATTTACAAATCAACAAAATATACTTATTCATTACATAACAACCATAGCCATTCTAAATATCTTTCTTTACTCATTTCATTCATCAATACACTATTGTCTATTCGTGAACAATGATTCATTCTATGCATGTAACACCCCTAACCCGTATCCATCGCCGGACTAAGGTAAAGGAGTATTACTGAACATATTTAAACATATCGCATTCATTTCCCAAACATCATAACATTAAAGTCACACATCATTATAGAGTCCCTTACAAAGGTCAACGAGACCTTAATCATGGTTTAGAAAGGGGTAGGGACTAAACCAAGCTCATACAAAATTTTTCTAAATTTAAACATTTTTGAAAGTTATAAAGGTCACACACCCGTATGAACAGGTCGTGTGCCTCACATGGCATTAGACACACCCGTGTGTCTAGGTCGTGGCAAAACAGGGCATACATACTGACTTTAACACACGGCCACAAGACACGCCGGTGTGTCTTGGCCGTGGTCAAATTTGACTTGGGTCACATGGCCGACCACACGCCCGTGTGTCTAGCCCGTGTACCCTTCCAAATGTCTACACACGCTCATATATCAAGGCTGTGTGCCTCACATGGCCACCAGACACGCCCGTGTGTCTAGGCCATGCTCGAGACTGACTTGATTAACTAAATTACAACAGACATACGGTCGAGACACCCGTGTGCTCAACCGTGTGGGGTGAAATTAGGCTTGGTTTAAGCCACATTTCCCACCTATCTCAAACACACCAAATCCACAACATTTTTGCATCATTTATAGGCAACCAAATCCACCATTTCATACATATTCCAAAACATCCAAATACCATCCAATGCACTGCTCAATTCATATCCTAAATATACCAAAATCATTAAAACCCACATAAGTTTCAAAAGTATAAACTCATCATCTTATCACCTATTTCATACCACAAATTTTACCACCTCAACATTTCACAATTAAACCATCATATAAGCAATATATATATCATATAACTTACTTAGCAAACACACCATTTAGGCCAACTTAAGAGATCGTAAATATCAACATCTACAAGCCAAATCTCATGACTAATATTCACAACACAAAACATATCAAAACGACACTAACCTATACATGCCATATACCATAAATACAGCTCTCAAAATGGTCTGACAATAGATGTACTATAGTATGATTGATGTCGCTGAAGATCCCCATATCCGAGCTAGCTTTATAACGTTGTAAAACAGAGAACATTTCACACAGTAAACTTTAAAGCTTAGTAAGTTCGTACCATAAATAATCATCAGTTTATAATATATGAAACATCAACTAATAAACACTTAGTAATTCACAATTCATCCATCAATTCTATTTTATCTCATTTAATATGTTCATACGAATTCGTTAAGCTTAAGACACATAGTATCATCTACCACATAGGAGTCGAACATACCTGACCTTTCCCGTATTTATTCATTTCATTCTCACCTCTCGTTCAAATACATTAATTCATTCGAAAGTCTTTCCATGCTTTAAGAATTCGCACACTTAGTGCATCAGTGATTTTCTGAAATTGTAACAATCTCGCACACTTACTGTCATTTCAATAAATCAAAGCTATCTCAGTATCGCTCACTTAGTGCCTCATATAGCCGAAGCTATTCCAACTTGCACACTTAGTGCCATTTGTAGCCGAAGCTATTTCGAACCGTACACTTAGTGCAAAAATAGTCGATTATCATCATGTTCAAACCGTAATCAAATATCTATACAATTTATGCATTATCAAAGCATTAAAACATAACTATAACATCATTTATCACGTACGACCTTACCTCGTACTCAGAATTGACGATTTGGATCATTTACTCGATAATCTTCGATTTTTCTTGATCTAAATCTGAATCCTCTTTTCTTGATCTATATGTATTCAAAATTAACCCTTTTTAATCACCAACACATTCAATTTAATACACAAACACATCTTTTGGAATTTTTTCACTTTAGCCCCTAAAATTACACATTTTGACATTTTAGTCCTTATTACAGAAAACACCAAATATATAAAATTCATCAAAACCATACCTTAGCCAAATTTTCCTATTGTCCTTATCAGCCCATATTTATCATTTATTTCACATTTCAACCCCTCAATTTATAATTTTTTCGATTTAATCCCTAATATGCATTTTTACTCAAAAATCACTTTACAAAACATGTGTATCAAGCACCAAGCTTTCATAATCCATTATTAAACATCATAAACCACATGAATTCATCAATGGAATCTTTAAAAATCATAATCAAAATCAGAAATTTAGGCATGGGCTTGATAGAACACAAAGCCGAATGTATGGAAGCTCAAAACATTTAATCATAAATCACAAAAACGTAAAAATCATCAAAAATCGAACAAAAACGAACCTTTAATCAAGCTTGGACTAAAGCCAAATATATGGAAGCTCAAAAGCTTTATTTTTTTTTCTTTCAATCGGTTAAAACAAGATGAATGAAACATAAATTTAATTTTTTTATTAAACATTAACTTAATTAACAAATACCATATTTAACCTTTTTAATTACATTAAAATCCTACTAACTATTGCCCATACTTGTTCATTCATTAAACAAATGGTCCATTTACAACATAAGGACCTCACCTTTAATAAACCATAGCAATTGAGCACTTTTAAAAAATAAATAGTCACTTTTACATTTTATACGATTAAGTCCTTTTTATCAATTCGGCATGTAAACGATAAAATTTTCACACGAAACTTTCACACATGTCAATTCACATATTATAAGCATGAAAAATAATACTAAAATATTTTTTGACTCAGATTTGTGGTTTCGAAACCTCTATTCTGACTAGGGTCTAAACCGCGCTGTTACAACTCTCCTCCTTAGGGATTTTCATCCCCGAAAATCTTACTAATGAATAGGTTTGGATATTGCTTTCTCATAGCATCCTCGGGTTCCCACATATCTCCTTCAACCCCGTGTCGATGCCACAACACTTTCACTAACGCTATTCTTTTATTTCTTAGGTCTTTGATCTTACGAGCTAAAATTGTATCGGTTTTTCTTCATAAGACATATCAGGTTGAATTTCAACCTCATTCGAGGAATAACATGAGAAGGATCTGATCTGTATCTTCGTAGCATTGACAAGTGAAATACGTTGTGCATCTTTTCTAGCTCAAGTGGTAATAACAATCTATACGCGACTGGCCCAACACGCTCTATGATTTCATACGGTCCGATGAACCTCGGATTTAATTTGTCTTTACGACTGAATCAAAGTATTTTCTTCCACGGAGATACTTTCAAAAACACTTAATCCTCAATCTGATACTCAATATCTTTTCTTTTTAAATCTGCATACGATTTCTGACGATCCAATGCTGCTTTCAGACTATCACATATTACTTTCACTTTTTGTTCATTCTCTTTGATCAAATCGACCCCGTGTATCTTATTCTCACTGAGCTCAGTCCAATACAAAGGTGTTCAACATTTGCGACCGTACAAAGCCTCGTAAAGATCCATTTTGATACTCAATTGAAAGCTATTATTATATGCAAATTCAATCAATGGCAAGTATCATTCTCACGTACCTTCAAACTCAAGAATACAACATCTCAATGTATCCTCGAGTATCTAAATAATCCGTTCGGATTGACCATCCGTCTTTGGGTGAAGAGCAATGCTAAAGTGTAGTTTCATACCTAACTCATCTTGCAGTTTTTTCCAAAAGCATGATGTGAACCTCAGATCTCTATCTGAAACAATAGAAATAGGTACTCAATAAAATCTTACAATCTAAGAAATGTACAACTCAGCAAGCTTATCTAGTGAATAATCTGTACGAACCGGAATAAAATGAGCCGATTTAATTAATCTATCAACCACAACCCAGATTGCATCTTTCTTACTCGGTGACAGAGGTAATCCCGACACAAAATCCATCGTGATTCTGTCCCATTTCCACTCTGAAATCATAATCATCTGTAACAAACCAAATGACACCTGATGTTCAACTTTAACTTCCTAACAGATTAAACATCTCGAAACAAAATTGGAGATATCTCTTTTCATTCCAGACCACCAATAATGTTGTTTTAAATCATTATACATTTTTGTATTATCGGATGTACAGATAAACGACTGTTGTTAGCTTCGTTCAAAATCATCAGAATCAACTTTGAATTTCTAGGAACACAAATACGATCTCAAAATCTCAAGCAATCATCATTATCAACTCGAAATTCAAAACCAGAATTCAAATCACACTGAGCTCGTTTTGCTATTATCTCATTGATACGTGATATTCGTGACAGGTTTTAAATATTTATAATGAATCGTTCTTGAAACTAACTATTATCACGATGAAGGCAAGTGTACCTATCGAACAGTAGTATAGCTTTAGCAAGACCGGATTGTCGAACCCAAAGGAACTAAAAGTACTAGTAATGACTATCTTTTTATTATCTAGCCTGAGAATAATGGGGTTTGTTTTAACTAACTAATTAACTAAACTAAGAATTCACAGAAAATAGAAATCCGTAGAAATCCCTAAGTTATATTATTATCCCTCTCGAGACTAACAACATCTAACCCTAGGTTGAATAATTGAAATCTCTTTCTAATTAACTCCCTAGGGTTGCATTAACTTGATCTATGGATCCCCTTATTAGGTTTCACCCTAATCCAGCAAAATCTTGTCACCTTATCTCTAGGCGCGCAATCAACTCTGCTTAATTATGACAAATGTACTCTTAGATAGGGTCTATTCCTCCTCTGAATAAGAGCTTAACTTGAATCAATATCCTGGAATATCAAAACAAGAATTAAGAACACATAATTAAGAACAAGTCAAATATTTATCATGCAATTCAGATAATAATAACAAGATCTGTCTTAGGTTTCATTCTCCTTAGGTATTTAGGGGTTTTAGTTCATAACTAATCTATTGTAAAAACAACGGTCTCGCTTTCAATTTAGCTAAAATCGAACCATCATCAGACAAAGCTAAATGAGCATTCATCACACACAATGCAAATAGTGATTTCCGACTCAAAGCATCAACAACAACATTAGCCTTTCTCGAATGATAATCAATGACAAGCTCGTAGTCTTTAGTAATTCTAGCCATCTTCTTTATCGTAGATTCAAATATTTCTGAGTCATCAGATATTTTAAGCTTTTGTGATCGGAATATACGTGACATTTTTCACCAAACAGATAATAACACCAAACCTTCAAAGCAAACACAATAGCTGCCAATTCCAGATCATGTGTCAGATGGTTTTTTTTGTGAGGCTTCAACTGTCTCGAGGCATAAGCTATGACTTTGCCTTCTTGTATCAAAATGCAACCTAATCCATTCAACGAAGCATCACTGTAGATCACAAATTCTTTACCCGGTTTTGGTTGTACTAACACTGAAGCTTCAGTCAATAAGAATTTCAACTGATCAAAGCTTTTCTAACACTTTTCAGATCATTCAAATTTCACATCTTTCTGAAGCAATTTTGTCAACGGTGTCACAATCATAGAAAAGCATTTTAAGAACCGTCGATAATAACCAGCAAATCTCAAAAAACTGCGGACTTTAAAAACATTTCTCGGAGGCTTCCAATCCAAAATAGCCGAAATCTTGCTTGGATCAACTCAGATACCAGATGGCGACACAAGATGTCCCAGAAAATCGACTTCTCATAACCAGAATTCACAGTTACTAAACTTCGCATACAGTTGTTTATCTTGCAAAGTCTGTAACACTATTCTCAGATGTTCGGCATGTTCAGTTTCATCATGTGAATAAATCAAAATGTCATCAATGAATACGACTGTCGAAACTATTTTTTTGAAAAAACGTGAATCGACTTAGATTTTGGAAACGAAAAGAATGAGAGTCGCCACCAATCCTTTTTGATGAGGTGTGATTGGGTCACCTTAAATTAATCATTTTAATAAAAGTTAAGATTCACTAAAACGATAATTTTTTTTTGGTCTACGAAAATCAAAAAATGAGTTCGGGAGTCAGTTACGTACGAGGAAGGATTAGCATCCTCGTGACGCCCAAAAATTGGTACCTAGTTGATTAATTAGTGTCTTAGTGTCGAAACTTTGAAAACTTGAAAGATTTTAAAATATGATCCCTCTTTTTGTAGAAACACTTGAATGTTAAAGACCTTCTCGTCTCGAAATAATAAAATGTCACATCCAGTAAGTTAGGACACAACACCTTGAATTTTCTAGAACGAGCTTGCCTTTTATTTAAAATTTGTGTATTTTAACCCTTTTTGAAAGGATATTCTATTATTTATGGTAAACGAGGAAAATCAAAACCCAGTAAGTTAGGGCACGATCTCTCGATCTTCCAAATACCGAATATTGCCTTTGTTTGCAAAAATCTTATCTCGAGGTAACAAGATGTCATATCCGGTAAGTTGGGGCACGACACCTCGAACCTTAAAGAGTAAGCATTTTATTCAAAACTCGTATTGCAATTTAAAAGAATGTTCCGTTATTTAGGTTAAATGAGAAAAATCGAAATCCAGTAAGTTAGGGCAAGATTTTCTCGGATTTTCAAATACGGGACATTGCCTTTATAAAAGAATCAATTTTGGGGTCGAGTAAATGTTAATATAACATAAGTTGCAATAAAATGAGATAATAAAGAATGCGTGAATAAATTCAAATTTCGATATTGACAGGCATAATAGAATAAACATAGAAGCAAGTGTGAATGATAATGACAAGAGCTGAAATAAAATAAATGAAGAAACGAATAAAAATAGAAAAGGAAATAATAATTAAGCTAAAAATATTTGAAATTAAAAAAGAACTAGTAGTAAATAGATAAATATTATGTAAAACTATTTTTTTTAAATGATAGTAATAATAATACTATTAATGGTAATAATACAAACAATAAATATTTTAAAGTTTGAAATGATATAAAAAGATATATAAATAAATAATATATAATGTGAGTGAAAAATAAGAATAAAATGAGTGTATTTAAAGAGTAATAGTAAAAATAATATAATAATAAAAACATAATAGTGATACTAACAATATAATAATAGTAGTAATAGCAATAAACATAATAGTAATAAAAATAAAAATAATAATAATAATAATAATAATAACCGTAATGGTAGTAAAAATATAATAGTAATAATAATGATAATAAATATTAGCAGTAAAAAATATTAATAGGAATAATAATGATAATAATAATAATAATAATAATAGTAAAAAAGATAATAAGAATAGTAGCAACAATAATGGTAATAACGATAATAAATAATAGTAGTAAATAAATAAAGATTATATAAAACTATGAAAAAAAGATAGTAATAGTAAAGATAATAATAATAATGCGAAAAATATAACAAAAGTAAAATGATGATATCAATTCATAAACATAAATAACGATATAATACCTAAAATATAATAATAACAAAAAATACAAGTGGGCAAGCAATATAGACAAATGAAAATTAGATAAATAATAAGAAAACAAATATAGGTGAAAATATAATAGTAATAATAATAATAATAATAATAAGGGTAATAATAGTATATTGAATGGTAGAAGAAATACTAGCAACAGTAATTAAAAATGATAATTGTAATAATAATAATAATATAAATAATAGTAAAATAATGATAGTAATAATAATGATAGTAATAATATAAATAAATATGGAGAGAATATATATAATATAATAATAACAATAATATAAATAATAATATATACATGAAAAAATATATATAAATAATACCAAAAATAATAAATTTAACTAATTTAACAGTAAAATAGCTAAACAATTAAAAAGGGCTTAAATTGAATTTGAAACAGAAAGTTTGGGGCGAATTCGAAACAAATAATGAAAAAAATGGACCGCATTGAAAGAGTGAATAACAAGGAGGGGCTAAAGGGGAAAATATCCCCGCTCTCCAAAACGCATCACTTTACGTGGGACAAAATTGAAATCGAAACAAAATTCCAAGGTAAATTTAGAAATAACGAAAGACTCAATTACAAAACTATAAAAAAGAGGAAGGACTTGCAGCGCAATTAACCCCAAAAATAAAAACACGTGGATCCTCCTAGCAGGTCGGGTCAATACGCGGATCCTGGGCTTAAAACGACGTCGTTTTGGTGCCTAAAGGGGCTGCCCAAAACGACGTCGTTTTGGGGGCCTATTTAAGGCAAAATTTTGGGAAAAAAATCATTTTCAGCTTGTTTAAAAAAAACCATTTTTGTTTTCTCTGAGTGCTTGAGAGTCCGACGAGAATTTCAGTCAGCTATCATCGCACCAGCCACCGCTCGCCGACGCTGGAGCCTTTGCCGGCCACCGCACACGGTGGCCGAAAAATCAAAAGTATGTTTTTTTGTTTTTTTAATATATATATGTGTATATGTATAGAAAATAGTTTGGGAAAAATAAGAAGAGGAAAATAAAGACGAAACAAAGATATACTCCCTTTTTTTGAACTTGATTTTTTGTTTGATTTCTCTCCTTTTTTGTATTTTCTTTGTATTTGAACGCTTTTTGATTTTTTGCTTGAATCTCTTCTCTTTTTTACTTTTAAAATCTTGTTTTTTGTATTCAAAAACAAAACCAGTCCCTTTTACATTGTTTTTGTTCGGCTTATATAGCCGATTTGGTTACATTGTTTGCTACTGTCAATTTCCTATTTTGGCGCTGCTGTTGCGTGTTTTTCTCTTCATTTGCAGGTAGGAGCAGTTGGAGTGGTTGATGCTAGGGGCGGTGGCTGACGGCTAGGGTTAGGGTTAGGTTTTTTTTACTGAAAATGATTTAGGTTGTAGGCCATTTGGGCCCTTAGGTTTTTTAATTTATTTGGGCCTTTTCATTTAATTGTTAGGCCGGGCAAAAGTGGGATGGTACAACGACAACAAATCAATCTAAATACGGTCTAAAAATTCTGTTCATCAAATCCAAAAACACAGCAGGTGCATTTGTTAATCCGCAAGGCATAAGTAAAAACTCATAGTGACCGTACCTCATTCGGAAAGTAGTTTTCAGAATATCTGAATCTTTTACTCTCAACTGATAGTATCCCGATCTCAAATCTAGCTTTGAAAACATGGTAGCTCATTTTAACTGATCAAACAAATCATCAATCTGGGGCAGAGGATATTTGTTCTTGATTGTCACTTAATTCAACTTACGATAATCAATACACATTCTCATTGTGTCGTCTTTCTTTTTCACAAACAGAACAGGAGCACCCCATGGTGAAAAACTCGGTCTTGCGAATCCTCTATCGGTCAACTCTTGCAACTGAGGCTTTAATTCTTTTAACTCGGTCGGTGTCATTCTATACGGAGCTATCGAAATCAGAGTAGTCCCTAGCATTAATTCAATACCAAATTCAACTTCTCGGATCAGAGGTAAACTCGGTAACTCATCAGGAAACACATCTGAATATTCGGAAACAACTGGCACTGATTCAATCTTCTTTTCAGTCACTTTCGTGTCGAGCACATAAGCTAAATAAGCTTCGCAACCTTTTCTCACATATTTCTGAGATAACATTATTGAAATCACAGCTGGCAATCCATTCAAAACATCTGATTCAATTCGAATAATCTCATTACTCTGACATCTCAAATCAATCATCTTTCGTTTGCAATTTACAATAGCATCATGCAACGTTAACCAGTCCATACCCAGGATTATGTCAAACTCGTCAAACGGTAACAACATCAAATTGGTCGAAAAGCAATTACCCCGAATCATCAATGGACAATTCTTGCACACTTTATCAATCAAAACACACTTGCCTAAGAGGTTCAATACTCTAATTACAAATTCAGTAGACTCTACAGGCAAAGTCTTACTGTTCACTAAATTCATGCATATATAAGAATGCATTGATCCAGGATCTGTCAATGCAATCACAAAAGTGTCATAGAGAGTCAAAGTACCAGTAATAACATCTGGAGATGACGCTTCTTCACGTGCTCGAATAGCGTAGACTCGTGCAGGTGCTCTAACATCAGATCTAGCTGTAGTGTCTCGTGTCACACCTCTACCACCACTCGCATTTCTTCTGTTTCTTGGTGGTCTACCTCTAACTGCAGTGTTACTCGGCTTCATGTTTTGAGCATTATCTTTTTCAGCTAACTCTGGGCAATCTTTTATAAAGTGATCTCGTGAACCACAACTGTCACAAGCTCTGTTATTACTTTTCCCCCAGCAATCTCCAAAATGTCGTCTTCTACATTGTTTACACTCAGGCTTTACATCCTTTGAGTTACCAACGCTCGATACTAAGGTAGTTTGAGCTTTAGGGTTGGTATACTGCTTTCCACGATCTCTATTCTGATATCGAGCTAAAGCTATCGATCGATCAATAAAATCTCTAGATTTCTTTGACGAGGAATGATAAGATTTATTCAGTGACCTCTTTCTCGAATCTCTAGCTTCTGAATCAGCTTTTCTCTTTTCTTTGCCGAGATCTTTAACTTTACAGGCCCTCTCAACCAATACTATGAATTCTTTCAATTCAAGTATCTCGACTTATAGTTTTATATCTTCGTTCAATCCATCAACAAATCTTTTGCACATGTTCTCTTCAATAGGCACATGATCTCTTCAATAGACATATTCTCGAGCATACTTGCTCAAACGTACAAATTCTTTTTCATACTCAGTAACGGTCATCCGACCTTATTTCAATTTCAGAAATTCTTTATTTTTTTGATCGAGGAATCTCTGGCTTACGTACTTTTTTCGGAACTCAGTCTGAAATAATTCCCAAGTAACTCGTTCTTTAAGAACCACTGATATCAATGTTTTCCACCAGTGATATACATTATCTCTAATCAAAGATGCTACACATTTTATACATTCATCTGGAATACAGGACAATTCATCAAATACTCGGATAGTTTTTTCAAGCTAGAACTCAGCTCTCTTAGTATCATCATCAACTGTAGCCCGAAACTCTTCAATCTCGGGTTTATGAATCTGATCAACAGGTGGCTTACTCAATCGAATCGGATCTATTACTGGTGGCACAACCAGGACTTGTTGAGGAACAGGTGGGGGTGGAGGTTGTTGAGCAACCAGATTCGTTCGTACGAATTCTGTGAACCACTCAGTCATTATTTGAAAGAAGGCTTGCTTAGCCTCTCTTCCCTGACTACTAGATATCGGCCTAGACTCGACCGGCGCTACCCCTTGAGCAGGAGTGGGCGCATTGCTCTCAACATTATCAGCTATCGCTCGTTCATTCATTCATTCATCAATATCACTATTGTCTACTCGTGAACAATGATGCATACTATGCATTTTCATAATCTCATTTCATTGATTCATCAATCATTCTCTGAACCTTTGGTTCATTCATTCATTCTCATTTCTCAATTTCAATTTCTTATTTCATTTCTCAATCAAGGTTATTTACTTTCATTCAATTTTACCATTTCATTCGTTACCCCTATTAATAAGACCCGGACTTCAACGGATACACAGATCCAACCAAACACTCCAGTATGACACCCAATGCCTTATCGGATAGTTCGAAGCAAATAATTGACACCCAGTGTCTCGTCAGCCAAGCCGAAATAAGTTGGTACTCAATACCTCATCGAATCTATCTGAAGTAATATAGTGACACCCAGTGTCTCATTGACTCGAGGTCTAATTATCTCTAAACACTTCCAATCCTATGGCATGCCAACTATATCCTACTCAGCCCGACTAGTTAATAGGGTATTATATCACATATAACCGCAATTCAATCACAATTTCTCACATTTTCAATTCAATCATTTTTCCACCTTTCAATCAATATTCAATCCACATATTCAAACATTTTCACAATTCAATACATTTTCATTCAATTCAATATCAATACTCACCTTAGTTTCTCTTACCATGCATATTAATCACTATTCACAATTAATAAATAATAAATTCGAATTATAGTAATACAAACCAGAATTTCTCTTGAGTTACTCTCTGGCAATCTTTTCCTTTCCCTTTTGAGTCGATGTCTACAGTTCGGTGTTAGCTACGAAAATTAAAATAATTTACAATTATTAATACAAAAATTATTCACATCAAATACTTGAATTTCCTATTTAACTTCAACCTTAATTCCAATTTAATCCTTAACCAAAATCATCTATTTTGCCATCCCAATTCATACCTTATTTATATTCAATTTTCAACCAAACTTAAAATTAATTCTCTAATTTTCATCATACATACCTAATTTCAAATTTCTTGCAATTTAGTCCCTATTATACAAAATTTATAGCCTATTCTACAATTTAATTTAGTCCCTATGACACAATTTATAGTCTATTCTACAATTTAATCCTTCTCCTAATTCTAATGAGAAATTCTATTAATTCAATCTCTAATTCACACTTTTACTCAACAAAATTAGTATCTAAAAATCTAATAACTTCCAAAATTTCAACATATACTTAGTAGTATTTTGTTCTAGGATCATAGAAACTCAAAAATTACAAGAAAATGACTTAAATTAACTTACCAATTAAACTTCAAACTTTAAAATCCCTAATTTTTTCTTTCTTTCTTTCTCTTTCTTTCCTTCTTTTCTTCTCTGTTTTCGTCCCCCAATTCTGTTCTTTATTTTTTTTATTTGTTTCATTTATTTTAATTTAAGTCCTTTGTTTATTAATTTAATAATAATATATTATAATAATATAAATATCTTTTACTTATATAATAAGTAAATGTACATATATTTATTATTACTATTACACATGTATGGTTTCATTACCATACATTTGTCTCTATTTATTTTATTTAATAATAATAATATAATATAAAATAATAATAATAATAATAACAATAATTTAATAATATATTTTAACACATAAAAATCTTAGATTTTTATGCTTATGCCGCCTTAAATTTGGCAATTGGCATAATTTCCTATTTAGTCCTCTTTATTTTCTTTAATCTTTAATTAAAATTTCACACCTATTTCAATTTAGTCCTTTTTACTAATTATTCTTAATTCGAACTAATTCACCTAACCAAACCTAATTAAACACACAACAAACTTCGTAAATATTTTTAATAAATATTTACAAATCTGTTTTACTAAAATGAAGGCCCAATAACACACTTTTTCGATGCCCGTGAATTTTGGGTCACTACATTTCTTCCCCCTAAATAAATTTTGTCCTCGAAATTTACCTGAAAAGAGATGGGGGTACTAAGCTTTTATTGTTTCTTCTGGTTCCCAAGTTGCTTCCTCCACATTATGACTTCTCCACAATATTTTCACTAAAGGAACCCGTTTATTTCTTAACTCTTTTAATTCTCGGGCTAATATTTGAACCGGTTATTCTTCATAAGATAAATCAGGTCGAATTTCTATATCTTTAGTAGAAATGACATGGGAATGATCCGATCTATATCTTCGTAGGATATAAACATGAAAAACATTATGGATTTTCTGTAGTTCCAAAGGTACAGCTAACCGATAAGCAACTGGTTCAATTCTTTCCACGAACCCATATGGCCCAATAAAACGACGGCTCAATTTTCCTTTCCGACCAAACATCAAGATTTTTTTCCAATGCGACACCTTAAGAAACACCTTATCACCGACAAAGTATTCAATGTCTCGACGTTTCAAATCAGCGTTTGAATTTTGTCTGTCAAAGGCTGCCTTCAATCTTCCTTGAATCCTTTTAACCATCTCCTCTGTTTCTTGAATTAACTCCGGCCCAATTATTATCCTTTCATTCAGTTCCATCCAACACATAGACGATCGACATATTCGACCATATAAAGCTTCATACGAAGCCATTTGAATACTTGATTGGAAACTATTATTATAGACAAACTCTGTCAACGGTAAATAACGTCCCAACCTGATTCAAAATCGATGATACAAGCTCATAGTATGTCTTCTAGAATCTGAATCACCAGTTCAGACTACTCGTCAGTTTGCAAATGGAAAGCTGTACTGAAATTAAGTCGAGTACCCAAAGACTCATGCAGTTGTTTTTAAAACCTCGATATGAATCATGGATCCTGATCAGAAATTATAGATAAAGGAATACCATGTAATCTCACAACCTCCTAAATATAAACTTCAGCAAGCTTCTGAAGTGATCAATCAGTCCTGACTGCTATAAAATGAGTCGAATTTGTAAGCCGATCAACAATCACCCAGATGACATTTTTTTTACTTGCTGATAATAGTAGCCTTACACAAAATAAATTGTAATACAGTCCCATTTCCACTCAGGAATATTAATATGCTGTAATAATCTAGTAGGAACCTGATACTCTACCTTTACTCATTGACAAGTCAAACACTTACTAACATACTCAACTATATCTCTTTTCATTCCTGCTACCAATACAACTCCTGCAAATTCTGGTACATTTTTGTTCCTCCGAGGTGTAAAGCAAATGCGCTATCATGTACTGCTCAGAGAATCAAATCTTTTAACTCAGAAACAGCTGGAACACAAATCTAATTTCGAAACCTTAAGCAATCATGTTCATCAATGCTGAGATTTTCTACCATGCTATTCTGTACCACTTCTCTTTTATTTATCAACTTGTCATCTTCTAGCTGTGCTGCTCTAATCTCATCAAACATCACTGGTTTAACTCTCAAATCAGCCAACAGACTCCAATCATTACTGATACTGAGATGTGCAAACATTGCTCGCAATTCAACTGAAGCTTTCCTACTCAAGGCATCAGCTACCACATTTACCTTTCCAGGATGATAATCTATAACACAATCATAATCTTTCAAAAGCTCAATCCATCATCTTTGTCTCAAGTTCAACTCCTTTGAGATAAAAGATATTTGAGACTTTTATGATTAGTATAAATGTAGTATTTCTTATCGTATAGATAATGTCTCCAGATCTTCAATGCAAAAATTACAGCAGCTAACTCTAGATCATGTGTCGGGTAATTATGCTCGTGTGGTTGCAGTTGACGAGATGCATAAGCTATTATCTTTCCGTCTTGCACCAATACACAACCTAGACCACTCAAAGAAGCATCACTATACACAATAAAATCTTTTCCCGATTTTGGTAATGTCAAAACCAGTGCCTCAGTCAACATTTGTTTCAACATCTCAAAACTTTTCTAACACTGATCATCCCATATAAAAGAAACATTCTTTTGTAACAGCTTCGTCATCAGCAATGCTATCTTCGAAAACCCATTTACAAATCTTCTGTAATATCCAGCCAATCCAAGGAAACTATGTACCTCAGATACATTTCTCGGTGTTTTCCACTAAAAAATTACTTCAATCTTCTTCGGATCAACTGTGATTCCATCTGCAGACACAACATGTCCCAAAAATACCACCTCCAATAACCAAAATTCACATTTGCTAAGTTTCTCATATAACTGTTTCTCTCGTAAAATTTGTAGTACAATTCTGAAATGCTGGTCGTGTTCAGATTCTGATTTCGAATAAACCAATATGTCATCAATAAAGACCACCACAAACTGATCTAAATATGGTTGGAAAATACGATTCTTGAGATCCATGAAAGTAGCTGGGGCATTAGTCAATCCGAAAGGCATTACTAAGAATTCATAATATCCATATCGTGTACAAAAAGCTGTCTTCGGTACATTACTTTCTTTCACCTTCAACTGATAGTAGCCTGATCTCAAATCAATCTTCGAAAACACAAAATTTCTTTTCAACTGATCGAATAAATCATCAATGTTATTCTTGATCGTCACCTTATTTAACTGCCGATAGTCAATACAAAGTCGCATCAAATTGTCTTTCTTTTTAACAAACAATACTGGAGCTCCCCACGGTGAAATACTCGGTCGAATGAAGCCACGATCTAGCAAATCTTGCAACTATACCTTCAACTCTTTTAATTCTGTGGGTGACATACAATATGAAGGTAAAGATAATGGAGCTGTACCAGAATAAACTTCAATGGAAAACTCAATTTCTCTATCTGGTGGCAAACCCAGTAATTCTTTAGGAAAAACATCAGGAAACTCACAAACAGTTCGAATCTTACTGCATTAGCTTTCAACAGAATCAGAATTAATAACATAAGCCAAATAAGCTGCGCAGCCCTGCTGAAGTAATTTATTTGCCTGAATCACTGAAATGATACGTGTTGACCCACCAGTATGAATACCATTTACCTCAATCTTGCCTCCGTCTTCAGTTTGAATAATAAACTTCTTTTTATGGCAATCTAAAACCACCTATGCTCAGACAACCAATCCATTCCTAGAATTATATCAAAATCACTGAATGGCATTATCAGCAAGTCAACAGAGAAAATTCTATTTTGTATCATTAACGGGCATCTTCTACATATTTGATCTATGAACATTGTTTGTTCCAACGGGCTAGACACATCTATAGATACTCTAGACATCTCAGATTCTAACTTTCCCGACTCAACTAGTTTTGAATTAATGAATGAGTGTGAAGACCTAGGGTTAATAAAAGCATAAACAGGTTCTGAATACAGTAAAAATATACCTGTTACCACGTCACGAGCATCGCCTTCTTCTCGAGTCTGGACACATATGCTCTAGCTGGTACTGTAACGACCCGAATTTTAAGGTTATTAGAAAAATGTATCTTCGGGTCTCCGTTTCTGAAAAATGGATTAGAAAATATTTATTAAAAACCATTTCGAAGTTAATTGAGTAATTAACTAGGCTTTAATTAAGTGAATTTAGCTTAATTAAGAGAAATTAGGAAAAATGACTAAATTGAATAAAGGATGAAAGTTGAATTGTAGATTAAAAGAAAGTAAAAAAGATTAAAATGGCAATTAAGCCATTGACAATAGATGAGGCGGCATACATGTAATTAAAATATAAGATTTTTCTTAAGTCATATATAAATATATGATAATTATTATTACGGTTTATATATTAGTTGTTGTTATTATTATTATTATTATTATTATTAAATAAATTGAAATAAAGACAAATGTATGATGATAAAATTGTACAAGTGCAATATATGTATTTGAACACTTGGAATATAATTGTATATTTACTTAATTTTAGAATAAAAGATATTTATTAATTAAATAATTAAATAATGAGATTTTTGTTTGATAAATAAATTAAAAAATGACAATTGTAATAAATTTATTGGTACAAATGTGAAAATATAAGTGTGTACAATTGTAATATTAGTATTTGATATTAAATAAGATATTTATTATTTAGTAAAAGATATTTATTAATTAAATAATTAAATAATATATTAAATTATGACAAATGTATGGTAAAATTTGTGAAATGTGTAATAATAAAAATGTATACAAATGTAAAATAAATATTGATTATTAAATAGATATTTATTAACTTATTATATTATATATATATATATATAAAACAAAACAAAGTAAATGAAAGAAATAAAAAGGAAAGAAATAGAATAGGCAAACATGAAACAGGGAAGAAAGAAGGAGAACAAGAAAGGAAAGAAAGAAAAGGGAAAATTTAAGGTTTGAAGCTTTAAAGTTTAATTGCTAAGTCAATATAGCCCTTTTCACTTAATTTTGATGTTTTAAAAGCTTTAGAACAAAGTTTTGATGAAATTAAATTAATATTTGAAAGTTATTAGATTTCTAAATATTGTTCATGTTGAATAAAAAGATGAATTAGGGGTGAGATTGATAGGAATTCAAGTTAGAAATGAAATAAGGATTGAATTGTAAAGTAATTCATAAGTTTTATGTTGTAGGGACTAAATTGATGAAATTTTGAAATTAGAAAAATATGCTGGAAATTTAATAGTTAAGTATGAGTTTGGACAAAATTTGAATAGAAAAATTAAAGTAGAAATTGTATTAATTAGATATAAATTAGTAGTGAATTAATGAATATGAATTATTTTAATTCCTGTAGCTAATGTTGTCTCGGAAAATCTCAACTAAGCAAGGAAAAATGGCAAAGACAACGGGAGTTAGCTCAAGAAAATACGGTTTGTATTTCTATAATCCGAACTTAGTCATTATTTGTTATATTTATATACATATGGAAATTGTTAGTGTTAGAATTATGATATTTTACAATTGAAATGGATTGGATTTGGTATGCGATGAATTTATTGAATTTATATTGATTGAAATTATATTGATTGAATTATATAATATACATGATTTATGTAAAAATTTGAATATTGAATGAATGTTATATTGAAAAATATATTGATTGGAAATATAAGGAAATTGATATGAATATATGAGATTTGTGATATTTGAATATTTGATATTGAAAAGTGAATTGAATTGTATTGAATTATGAATTAATATGAATAATTGAAATATATTTGTTGAATTGAATGAAAATGTATGAAATTATGAAAATGTGTGAATATATGTGATTATTAGAATGGTATATTGATGAAAGAATTATTGAATTGAAAAAGTGAATCAAATACCCTATTAACAATATCGGATTAGGTCGGATAAATTTGGCATGCCATAGGATTGGAAGAGTTTAGGGATACTTCGACCTCGAGTCGATGAGACACTGGGTGTCATTATATTTCTTCAGATAGATTCGATGAAGTACTCGGTACCAACTTTCTTCGACTAGGCCGATGAGACACTGGGTGTCAACTTTGCTTCGAATTATCCGATGAGGCTCTGGGTGCCAAACTGGTGTGATTGGTTGGATCCGTGTATCCGCCAAGGTCCGAGTCTTGTTAATAGGGGTAAATAAGTGAAAAGATAAATCGAATAAATTTGATTGATCAAGCTATTGAAATGAAACGATAAATTGAATTGAGAATTGAAAATTGAGATATGAGATTGAAAACATGAATCAAAGGTTCATGAAATTATTGGAGTTCGAATTGATGATATATGATGCCACTTGATGAATTGAAATGTGATTTGAGATATATGAATTGTATGTATATAGTTAAAGCAATCAGGGATAGTAAGTTGATATGATATAAATGAAATTGACTATTATTGAAATGGATTAAAATGGAATATGATTGATAAGTGCATAGTTGAATATAGTTTATTGATATTGAATTGTGAATAAATTAAGGAAAGCTATACCGATTAGTAAGTGAAATAATGGAATAAATTATAATGGATTTATTTAAGAATTGAACAATTATGTTATTGTATTTATTATATGATTTTTATAGAATTTAGATAGTAAGTAGTTGAAATTTATTATGAAATAAATAATTGAATAATTGTAAATGTTATTATGATCTTAAGTATTTTTTATATTATTAAATATTCGGATTATAGAAATACCACTGAGTATACCTATACCCAACGTACGGTTTGTTTCCGTGCGCAGGTTAAGTAAAGATAGAACGTTGAATCAGCATCCCAAGCTGATCCCAAATTCAATAAGGTAAAGCGTGTTAATTATTGGTAATGGCATGTACCTAGGGTGTCTTATGTGTGTGTTATTTTGAAATTGTAAATGTAAGGATGAAATAAATAGATTTAGGTTTGGTTATGATTTATAATAGAATTTGGTTAATTTGGTATGAAATTGATTTATTTGATGATATTTGATATTTGAATAGAATTAAATATTGGATAATATATAAATGTTTAAATTTGGCAAATTATGAGTGTATCCGGTTGTGTTAGTATTTATGTGTATATTAATTGTAGATGTCCGATAGGTTCGGTAATGCTCCGTAACCCTGTTTCGAGGACGATTTGGGATTAGGGGGTGTTACAGGTACTCTAGCCTGTGACTGTTGAGTAACTATATCGCTCCCTCTCATTGTACCTCCTTCTCTAGAAACTGAATCACATCTACCCGATCCTCTTCCTCTAGTAGTAGATACTGACCTTTGTGATGTCACGGGTGCAACACTTTCACCTTTCGGGCAATCTCTAATAAAATGATCTGTAGACCAACATAGGAAACAGCCTTTAGTTAATTTCCAGCATTCATCTCTATGTTTCTTCCCGCAATGCTCACAATCCAAAATTTTAATGTCCCGGGATAGACCTCTCACGCTACCAGTGGAGACTATCATCTACTTTCCCCAACTTCTATCACCTCTGTCTGATCTAAAGCTTGGTCTCCAACCACCATGAAATTCTTTTGATCTTTTCAGTTGAGGATTTGAACTAGTAGTTCCAGTGCGTTTTCCAGTCGATCTAGCAATTTCAGAATTTTTATTGAAGCCAGAACTGTTCTACCATCTTGGCTCTTTCAACTAGGTTTACAAATTCTATAATCCGATGAGATACCAGCTGTACCCTTAATTCATCTCACAAACCCCGCAAAAATGATTTACAACTGTCAGCTTCTATCGGTACAAATTCTAAGGCATATCTGCTAAGTCTGGAAAATTCCCGTTCACAATCAACCACTAACATCTCGCCTTGTTTCAGCATTAAAAACTCTTGCTTTTTATCTTCTATGTACAGTTCTCCAACATATTTCTTCTGAAATTCTTTCTAAAATAAATCCCAAGTTACTTGCTCTGTCGGTAAATGCTGGATCACCGATTCCCACTATAAGTACGATTCCCCTTGTAATAATGAGACAACACACAGCAAACTTTCCCAGGGGTATATTTTAACTGTTGCAAAACTCTTTTTGTTGACTCCATCCAATTTTTAGTTGTGGATAGATCAACTCCTTTCAGAGCCAAAAATTCAGTGGCACTGTATTTACGTAATTCTTTGATTGGGGCTCGTCTAGTAAAAGGAGTAGATGTCATAGCAGGTGTAGTCTTCGTTACTCGTTGCAAGGCATCAGCTATAACTTTCAGTAAATGGGATTCATCTCTGTCTCTAACATTTTCCCGTTCTATATTAGGAGGTTGATTACCTAATGAATTTACGCTCGGTGTATCTGATTCTGTTTCATCTAATTCTCTATCTCCGGTGTACATTTCTTGATCTACATCGTCCATATGTTCATCCGACATTTTAACTATAAAACAAAATAAATAATTATATCAGCATCCAAATCCTGACTCAGTTTCGACTCAACAATGGCATGTACCTCTAGACTCATTTACGAGCTTGATTTAGTTCGAAAATAGGCTAAACCTGAATAGCTCTGATACCAACAAATGTAACACCCTTAACCCTAAATCGTTACTGGAACAGGGTTACGGAGCATATCGAACATTTCAGACATATTACGAACATTATACAAAAAAAAATAACATACATATTGTAAAATATTCATAATGTCCATTTTAAGGACCCTCGAGGCCAAAAATACGTGTTAGAAGGGATTCGGGACCAATTTGAGTGCTCAAGAAATTTTTCGTGAAATTCCAAAATTTTTCTCAAATACAAGGCTCACATGCCGATGTAGGCCAGGCCTTGTGGGCTCAATATAACCCCTTTTTAATCATCTAGCCAACCCTGCAAACTTAAAACGTACCCAATTCAAACTAATATCAAAACCAGTAAAATTTTATATACAATTACACTTGAATCATATCAAAACATCAATCTATTAATTTACTCAAGGTATAATCATAAGAATTTTACATATAATATTCAAACTAATTTAGTTAATTTCATTAATTTCCATTTTTAAAGTTTATATTAAAAGTATCATTTCATAGTCTTATCATTTCACGTAATCATTCAATCATATCATTTACTACCAATTCCAAAATGACTCATACATAACCTAGGTACATGCCACTTTTACCAAAAGAAATATACATCACCAAAGTTTTTTGAGATCAGGATTGGATTTCGATGCTAGACCGAAACGTTTAGCTTCCACTAATATGCGCATGGAAAAAAAGCATACGCTGAGTATGGTTATACTCAGTGGTATTACTATAATTCAAATTACCTGATATAACATACAAATCATGCTTATTAAAATTTACAAATCAACAAAATATACTTATTCATTACATAACAACTATAGCCATTCTAAATAGCTTTTCTTTACTCATTTCATTCATCAATACACTATTGTCTATTCGTGAACAATGATTCATACTATGCATTTTCATAATCTCATTTCATTAATTCAACAATCATTCCCTGAACCTTTGGTTCATTCATTCATTCTCATTTCTCAATTTCAATTTCTTATTTCATTTCTCAATCAAGGTCATTTACTTTCATTCAATTTTACCATTCTATTCGTTACCCCTATTAACAAGACCCGGACTTTGGCAGATACAAGGATCCAACCAAACACTCCAGTATCGCACCCAGTGCCTCATCGGATAGTTCGAAGCAAATAATTGACACCCAGTGTCTCATCGGCCAAGCCGAAGTAAGTTGGTACTCAATACCTCATCGAATCTATCCGAAGAAATATAGTGACACCCAATGTCTCATCGACTCGAGGTCTAATTATCCCTGAACACTTCCAATCCTATGGCATGCCAACTATATCCGACTCAGCCTGACTAGTTAACAGGGTATTTAAATCACATATAACCTCAATTCAATCACAATTTCTCACATTTTCAATTCAATCATTTTTCCACATTTCAATCAATATTCAATCCATATATTCACACATTTTCACAATTCAATACATTTTCATTCAATTCAATATCAATACTCACCTTAGTTTCTCTTACCATGCATATTAATCACTATTCACAATTAATAAATAATAAATTCGAATTATAGTAATACAAACTAGAATTTCTCCTGAGTTACTCTCCGAGAATCTTTTCCTTTCCCTTCTAAGCTGATGTCTCGGTTCGATGTTAGCTACGAAAATTAAAATAATTTACAATTATTAATACAACAATTATTCACATCAAATACTTGAATTTCCTATTTAACTTCTACCTTAATTCCAATTTAATCTTTAACCAAAATCATCTAGTTTTCCATCCCAATTCATACCTTATTTATATTCAATTTTCAACCAAACTTAAAATTAACTCTCTAATTTACAGCATAAATACCTAATTTCAAATTTCTTTCAATTTAGTCCCTATGGCACAAAATTTATAGCCTCTTCTACAATTTAATCCTTTTCCCAATTCTAATGAGAAATTTTATTAATTCAATCTCTAATTCACACTTTTACTCAACAAAATTAGTATCTAAAAATCTAATAACTTCCAAAATTTCAACATATACTTAGTAGTATTTTGTTCTAGGATCATAGAAACTCAAAAATTACAAGAAAATGACATAAATTGACTTACCAATTAAACTTCAAACTTTAAAATCCCTAATTTCATTTTTTTTCTTTCTTTCCCTTTCTTTCCTTCTTTCTTCTCTGTTTTCGTCCCCCAATTCTGTTCTTTATTTCTTTTTATTCATTTGTTTCATTTATTTTACTTTAATTCCTTTGTTTATTAATTTAATAATAATATATTATAATAATATAAATATCTTTTACTTATATAATAAGTAAATGTACATATATTTATTATTACTATTACACATGTATGGTTTCATTACCATACATTTGTCTCTATTTATTTTATTTAATAATAATATAATTTAAAATAATAATAATAATAATCTAATAATATATTTTAACACATAAAAATCTTAGATTTTTATGCTTATGCTGCCTTAAATTTGGCAATTGGCATAATTTCCTATTTAGTCCTTTTTATTTTCTTTAATTTGTAATTAAACTTTCACACCTATTTCAATTTAGTCCTTGTTCCTAATTATTCTTAATTCTAGCTAATTCACCTAAACAAAACCTAATTAAACACACAACTAACTTCGTAAATATTTTTAACAAATATTTATGAATTTGTTTTACTAAAATGAAGGCTCGATAACACACTTTTTCGATGCTCGTGAATTTTGGGTCATTACATGTATTTTGGTTATATGGCATGTATAGGTCATTTGGTTAATGGAAGCCTATATGTTTTGTTCTGTATTTAGCCAAAATATTTGGCTTGAAAATGGTTTTTTTTTATATGTAAATAAGTGTAAACGGTCTTATGATATGTGGTGTATAATTGTTATGTGAATGTCTTGTTTTGTGAATTAGTATTTAAGGTACTAAATGGTTGGAATTGAGAATGTGAATTCATGCTAAGATAGGCACAATGCATCATGTATGTAATATGAAATTTAAGTAGAAATTGGAAGTATTCTTGGTATGTTTTAAAAATGGTCAAATGAATAAATTTGTGGACATCATGTTGTATGTGTGAATAATACATGATATAAACTTGATACTGGTTGATTTTAAGTGCCTATTTGTGTCAAGCTTGTATGTGCTTTGTTGAGTCTAGGTGTGTACCACATTGGGTGATAAATAAGGCTTGGAAAATGGCCAATTTTTGTCTATACGGGCGTGTATCTTAGCCGTGTGTGACACATAGTTGTGTGACACATTTCCAGTTTACACAACCATGTGTCCCCTGATACTTCTTTAGAAATCAAGTCAATAGCTTCACACGACCTAGAACATAGGCGTGTGGCTTGGTCGTGTGGCACAAATCAGTATACCCTCAAGTTTTCACAAGGCCTGGCACACAGATGTGTGAAGCCATTTTGAAGGGTACACAGCCTAGCACACGGGCGTGTAGTCTGGTAGTGTGACCCAAGTCAGTGAGTTACATGGGGCCAGACACGGGCTGGGACACGGCCATGAGATCCCATTTCAAATGCCCACATGACCGGTGACACGGGCGTGTCATTGGCCATGTGAGGGTCGGGGAGGAGAGGCCAAGAAGCCTTCTTTCAAATGATGAATTAGTGGTTTTCTGAGTTTGTCTGAACGAATCTGACTGCTCAATAACCTTCACCCCCAACTATTTCCCAATCGATTCCCGTAGTTTCTCAAGTCCTGAAACCCGTACGTTCAAGCAAACCACTTGTGGATAAAATTCGAAAGAACGAGGCCGGAGAGTTAGAGCTACAATTGAGGATGATCCTAAGAGAGTTGAGTTTTGGCTTGAGAATACGATCCGATTTATTGATGAGTTGTCTTGTACACTATATGAATGTGTTAAATGTGATGTGTCTCTTCTGAGAGATTCAGCTTATCAGTGGTGGAATACCTTGATATCTGTTGTACCAAGAGAACGGGTCACGTGAGAATTCTTTTAGACTGAGTTCCAGAGTATAAGTCAGCAATTTCTTGATCAAAAGTGTAAAGAATTTCTAGAGTTGAAACAGGGTCGTTTCACTGTAATCGAGTATGAAAGAGAATTCATGAGACTGAGTAAGTATGCTCAAGAATATGTCTCCACTGAAGAAATTATGTGTAAGTGGTTCGAAGACGGGTTGAATGAGGATATCAAGTTTTTAGTTAGAATTTTGGAATTGAAAGAATTTTTTGTTTTGGTCGATAGAGCTTGGAAAGCCGGGGAGCTCAGCAAAGAAAAGAGAAGAGTCGATTTTGAGGCTAAAGATTCGAGAAAGAGGCTAATGGGTAAATCATATTATTCATCGTCAAATAAATCAAGGGATTCTTATAACCATTCGACTACTTTAGTGGGGTATTCCAACAGAGATCGTGGAAAAAAACATACGAGTCTAAAAACTCAAGTCACTTCAGTATCGAGTATTAGTAGCATCAAAGTTGTTAACCTGAGTGTTAATAATGTAGAAGATGGCATTTTGGAAATTTTTAGATGATTATAAATCTTGTTTCAGATGTGGCTCGTAAGAGTATTTTATTCGCGATTGTCCTGAGTTATCCAAGAAAGATAAATTTTTGACTACAAGGCCGAGTAATAAAGTTGCCAGGGGAAGATCACCTCGAAATACTAGAAATATGAATAGTAGAAAATGTGCAACAAAGGATTCTACTATGAGATCCGAGGCTCGAGCGCCAGCCAAAGCTTACACTATTCATGCTTATGAGGATGCATCGGCATCGGATGTTATCACTGGGACTTTTTCTCTTTATGGCACTGATGTAATTGCTTTGATTGATTCTAGACCAACCCATTCATATGTCTATACGAATTTAGTGTCTAGTAAGAGTTTACCTATTGATTCCACTGAATTCATGATTAAAGTATCAAACCCTTTAGGCCAGTATGTCCTAGTTAATAAAGCTTGTAAGAATTGTCCTTTGATGACACGGGGTTACTTTTTTTTGGTTGATTTGAAGCTTTTACCGTTTGATAAATTCGATGTGATATTGGGTATGGATTGGTTGACTCTACATAATGCTGTTGTAAATTGTAGACAAAAGACTATTGAGTTGAAATGTCAGAATAGTGAAATTATTCGTATTGAATCTGATGAGTCGAGTGGGTTATCTATTGTGATATAGGTTATGCTAGCACAGAAATATGTAAGAAAAGGTTGTAATGCTTACCTTGCTTATGTACTGGATACTAAAGTGTCTGAATCGAAGATTGAATCAGTGCCAGTGGTTTGCGAATCTCCAGATGTGTTTCCAGAAGAGTTACCTGGGTTGCCACCAGTCAAAGAAGTTTAATTTGCTATTGAGTTAGTACCGAGAACATCACTGATATCAATAGCTCCGTACAGAATAGCTCCTATAGTGTTAAAAGAGTTGAAATCTCAATTGTAAGAATTAACAGATAGAGGATTTGCATGACTTAGTTTCTCGCCTTGGGGTGCACCAGTTTTTTTCGTCAAGAATAAAGATGGATCGATGAGATTATGTATCAATTATCGACACCTCAACAAAGTTACGATTAAGAACAAGTATCCATTTTACAAATTGATGATTTATTTGATCAGTTGAAGGGAGCAACAGTATTTTCAAAGATTGATTTATGATCTGGTTATTATCAGCTACGGGTTAAAGATTTAGATGTACCGAAAACTGCATTTAAGACCAGGTACGGACACTATGAATTTGTTGTGATGCCATTTGGGTTAACTAACACTCCTGCAGTATTTATGGACTTGATGAATAGAATTTTCATACCGTATTTAAAGAGATTCATAGTTGCATTCATTGATGGTATTCTGATCTATTCCCGGAATGAGTCTGAATACACTGAACATTTGAAGATTGTGTTACCAACATTGAGAGATAAACAACTATTTTTTAAATTCAACAAATGTGAGTTTTGGCTCCGGTAAGTTGGATTTTTAGGACACATTGTTTCAACGGAAGGCATCCGACTTGATCCGAGTAAGATTTTAGCAGTTGTTGAATGGAAACCACCAAGAAACATATCCAAGGTCAGAATTTTTCTGGGATTACCTAGCTATTATCGACATTTTGTAAAAGGGTTCTTGATGATTGCTACACCGATGACTCGATTGTTACAGAAAGATGTGAAATTTGAGTGGCCTGACAAATGTCAACAGAGTTTTAATTAGTTGAAAGCACTGTTAATCGAAGCACCAGTTTTTGTTCAGCCTGAGCCGGGTAAAGAGTTTGTAATTTCTAGTGATGTATCATTAAAAGGCTTGAGATGTGTTTTAATACAAGAAGGAAAAGTGATAGCTTATACTTCCAGACAGTTAAAACTGCATGAAAAGAATTACCTGACATACGACTTAGAGTTGGCCGCTATTGTATTCGCATTGAAAATTTGGCGACATTATTTGTTCGGTGAAAATGTCACATATTTATTGATCACAAGAGTTTGAAGCATCTGATGTCACAAAAAGATCTGAATTTGAGACAGCGAAGATGGCTCGAACTGTTAAAAGATTATGAGTTAATAATTGATTATCACCCGGGTAAAGCAAATGTTGTCGCAGATGCTTTGAGTAGAAAGTATTTCTTTGAGAGTGATGAATACAGGGTTAACTTTTTCTGATAGTGGCTCGATTTTAGCTAAATTAAAAGCTAAACCGATGTTTCTCCAACAAATCTGTGAAGCTCAGAAATGTGACAGTGAATTAAAAGCTAAACGAGTACAGTGTGAGTCGACTACTGATTTAGAGTTTTAGATCAGATTCGATGATTGTTTGCTGTTTTGAGGTAAAGTTTGTGTGCCAAGAAATCCCGAGCTTATACAGAAAATTTTACATGAAGCACATCGTGGTTTCTTGTCTGTTCATCCGGGAAGTACTAAGATGTATAGTGATCTGAAACAGATGTATTGGTGGTCGGGCATGAAACGTGACATTTCAAATTTGTGTCGAGATGCTTGATTTTTCAATAGGTTAAAGTCGAACATCAAGTACCTTCGGGACCATTACAGCCAATAATGATACCTGAGTGGAAGTGGGATAGAGTTATGATAGATTTCGTATCGGGATTACCCCTATCTCCGAAAAAGAAAAATGTTATATGGGTTATTGTTGATCGTTTGACGAAGTCTGCACACTTTATTCCAGTATGTACCGACTTTTCACTTAACAGATTAGCTTAATTGTACATTTCAGAGATTGTTAGATTGCATGGAGTGCCAGTTTCCACTATTTCAGATAGAGATCCGTGGTTTACATCACAATTTTGGAAGAAGTTTCAAGAAGCTTTGGGTACGCGGTTGTATTTTAGTACCACATTTCATCCTCAAATAGATGGTCAGTCTGAAAGAGTAATTCATATTCTTGAAAATATGCTTTGTTATTGTATTTTAGAGTTTGAAGGCAACTGGGAAAAATATTTACTGTTGGCTGAGTTTGCATATAATAATAGTTTCCATCTAAGTATAAAGATGACACCATATGAAGCTTTATAGGGTCGTAAATGCCAAACTTCATTGTACTGGACTGAGCTTAGTGAGGGGTTGATTTGATTAAAGAGGCTGAAGAAAAAGTGAAAGTAATTCGCAACTGTTTAAAAGTAGCTTCAGATCGACAAAAATCGTATGCAGATTTGAAACGTAAAGATATTGAATTTCAAATCGGCGATGGAGTGTTTTCAAAAGTATCACCATGGAAGAATATCCTTCGATTTGGTCACAAAGGGAAATTGAGTCCTCGGTTTATTTGGCCGTATGAAATTATAAAGAGAATAGGGCCAGTGGTATATTGACTTAAATTACCGTCAGAATTAGAAAGGATTCATAATATGTTTCATGTATCCATGTTACGATGGTATAGATTAGATCCTTCGCATATAATTTCTCTGACAAAGGTTAAGATTCAGCCCGATATGTCGTATAGTGAAAAATCGATCAGAATTATAGCACGAGAGATTAAAGAGTTAAGAAACAAAAGCATAACTTTAGTAAAGGTTCTTTCGAAACGTTATGACATTGAAGAGGTTACGTAGGAACCCGAGGAAACTATGAGGAAATAGTACCCTAACCTATTTTCTGGTAAGATTTTCGGGGACGAAAATTCCTAAGGGGGAAAGTTGTAACAGTCTGTTTTCAGTGAAATCAGAATAGTGGTTTCAGGACTACAAATCCAAAGTGAAAATAATTATTTTATTATTATTTTGAGGTCTACAGCATGATAGTATGATTGTATAAAGTTTCGTTAAGAAATTTTACCGTTTGCATGTTTAATTCAAAAAAAAGGATTACATTGCAAAAGGTGCAAAACTTGAGTTTAATAAGCTAAAGGGATTTAATAGCTATGAAATTAATTTTTTAGAAGGTTTATATTGTAAATAAACTATTAATATCATAATTGGACTATTATGGACATTTTATAAATGATTTTAAAGGTTATTAATTAAGGTTAATTTAGTAATTTAATAATTACATAATAGTAAAATGGGTAAAACAAAGTCATCATCTTGTTTCTTCCTATCTACCACCGAAAATTAGACTTAGAAACTCCATGGTGGGAGCTTAAAGGTTCAAACAACCTTACCTTGTGCATGTAAGTGTGTTTTCGTCTCGTTTTTAATGATCTTCATGTTTATGGAGTCGTTGTTGCTTAATCTAGCTAGCCTAGGGACTAATTTGCAAAACTATTGAGTTGTTTGAATTTTTCCTTTGTTGAATGTATATGTGTTTTGATGTTTGATGATAGAAATGAATGGTTGTTGTTAGATAAATAAGTTTTGTAAAGGGATTTTGGTTGAAAATGTCAAATTAGGATTTATTTGTAAAATGTGAAAATTTATGGTGAAATGTGCGAAATAATGAAATGTGTGGGCTACTATGAACATAGATGAAATTTGACTAGCATGGGTGTGGATTAAATTGCATGAATTTGCATTTTTATGATCTAGGGACTAAATTGTAAAGAAGTTAAATATTTAGGGGCAAAATAGTAATTTTTCATAACAGGAATTTTTGGATTGAATTGAATAGAATGAGACTTAAAGTAGTTAAATTTGATTATATAGATTAAGAAAAGCCACGTTCAGATTTAGATCGAGGCAAAGATAAAGTAGTAGATTGATCGATAGATTTTCTCCATACTAATTCGAGGCAAGTTCATATGTTAATAAGCATTAAATAATTGTGCGTTGATGAATACGATTTCATGGAATACTTGATGAAGATTTGGCAACGTATGAGACCCCGGTTGAACTTAGGAATAGATAGGATACGAATGACATGCCATTAGAGGTTACGTGTTTTGGGTGCTAGTCTCATACGTTCTACCCATGGCTGAGTTTTTCGGCATGTGTTGCGGTTACTCGTCAGCCTCTGTAAGCAGCACCGTGTAGCTACGTCTTGACCGTCAGCTTGTGTGAGCAAACCCAGTGATAGCTTGAGAGTGAGCATATATATATGAGATATCTGACCATGTATTGGCACTTAGTGTGCGAGATAACCGAGTATCCAATATTATTCCAAATGGTTTAACGGACACAGTTATATTCCAATAGTGTATGAGTTATAGATGAACAAGTATAGGTATGTACGTGAATCTTGTGAGAATTGAATCTATGAGATTTGTGATTTCATGTCTAACTTTGTGGATGAATATGTGTTAGACTTATAGATTAAATTGAGTTGCATTAAGCTATGTTTATTTACTTATAATATGATTAAATGGTAAGCTAAGTTTTAGGTTATACGAACTTACTAAGCTTAATTTCTTACTTTGTTTACTTTTTCGTGTTTTATAGTGATTTAGAAGCTCGCTCGTTTTAGAAGTTGTCGAAGATTGCATCGTACTATCGAACTCTTATTTTGGTACTTTTGGACTTTATGTATTTTGGTTATATGGCATGTATAGGTCATTTGGTTAATGGAGGCCTATATGTTTTGTTGTGTATTTAGCCAAATGATTTGGCTTGAAAATGGCATTTGTTTTGATATGTAAATAGGTGTAAATGGTTTTACGATATGTGGTGTATAATTGCTATGTGAATGTCTTGTTTTGTTAATTGGTATTAAGGTACTAAATGGTTGGAATTGAGAATGTGAATTCATGCTAAGATAGGCACAATGTATCATGTATGTCATATGATATTTAAGTAGCAATTGGAAGTATTCTTGGTATGTTTTAAAAGTGGTCAAATGAATGAATTTGTGGACATCATGTTGTATGTGTGGATAATACATGATATAAACTTGATATTTGTTGATTTTAAGTGCCTATTTGTGTCATGGTTGTATGTGCATTGTTGAGTTTAGGTTGGTACCACATTGCGGGAGAAATAAGGCTTGCAAAATGGCCTATTTTTGTCCAGACGGACAGAGACACGGGCGTGTGTCTCAGCTGTGTATGACACATGGCCAGGTGACACGGCCGTGTGTCCCCTGATACTTCTTTAGAAATCAAGTCAGTAGCTTCACACGGCCTAGCACATAGGCGTGTGGCTTGGCTGTATGGCACAAGTCAGTATACCCTCAAGTTTTCACACGGCCTAGCACACAAGTGTGTGAGACCATTTCGAAGGGTACACGGCCAAGCACACGGGCGTGTGGTCTAGCTGTGTGACCCAAGTCATGAAGTTACATAGGGCCAGACACAGGCTGGGACACAGCCATGTGATCCCATCTCGAATGTCCACACGACCAGTGACACGGGCGTGTTTATTAGCTGTGTGAGACACACGGGCATGTGTCCCCTACACTTTAAAAATTTTCTATATTTTCCTAAAAATTTCTTAAGTACTCGGTTTAGTTCCGAACTAGTTTTAATGTCTATTTTGGGACTCGAGGGCTCGTATTAGGAACTATATGAATAATTATGAATGGTTTTTGTTTTGTAATGATAATTGTTTATGAAATGTTTAATTATAAGTCCGATAATGCCCCGTAACTCTATTCTGGCGTTAGATACAGGTTAGGGGTGTCACAGTAGGGACCTCGCTACCCTGGCAGCTGTTAAAAAAGTACACCTTGGCAAGACACTAGGAGAAACTAGAAAGTTGGCCTAGAGCAATACGATAGTCATTGAAGAGTCTATAGCAAAAAGGATGCAGAGGGAGGTAGAAGCCCATCTCCAAAACATGCAACAGAAGAAGGAAGCTATCCTCTATTACCTCACACACGTGGTGCGACCCCGAAAGAATGGAAAACTCGTAAGAAAAATGAGGAAGTTGGATCCCCATACGGCTAAAGTCTGCTTCATCTCCTTCGGTATGGTGGTACAAGTATAGGGCTTTTCAGTCATAACGACTGAAGTTGGACTAGCCGAGACGATCTGGCTGTGAGCTCCTTTCATATTCACCATATTTCAAATAAAAGAAGAAATAAAATAGATATTGGAGTAAAGAAGCAGAAAAATTTGTGAGATTTACCTCGATTCTGATTTGCAAAAAAGCCAAACAATAAAGAAACCTAAAACCCCAACTATCCCCTTTTAAAGGAAGATTCCTTAAACCGCTCGGATAACCAAAAAAATGAACCAACGACCTAGATGCGATCAAAGAAAAACGATTCATATCTCATTGGCCAGATGTGCACGCCCAATGTCTGGATTCACGCATAGTAAGGAAATTGTCATACACTATGGCCCTACGGCGTGCCTAGCAAGCTGCGTATGAGATAGACCTAAGGCCCGCCACTTTATATTGTCCCTTAGGCCCACTAAAGAGGGATTGGATTGTTAGGATTTAGGAACTGACAGCCTAAGTGACTGATAGGATCTAGATCTCCGACCCGAATGAACCTAACTCGGAAGAAGAATGTTTGCCTATAGGTATAATTAGCTGAGGACCTCACGGGATACAAGATGTTTGCAAAGATAGCTTGCGCAAGAATCCCGCAATGGGAGCTCACGTAAGCCTCACAGGAATGAGGTCACAAGAGGAGAGCTCGCATAAGCCTTGTAGGGATGAGGCTGCGAGTTATGCCAGCAAAAAGGATTGCGAGCTCTGCAAGGGATCCCCGCTCATGACTGACAGGTGTGAGGTTCGCTAGGGGAGTCAGTCTCTGGATCAGAAAGAACCACGTGCTTCATAGACAAGCGTCCAATAAGCAAAAGGATGCCCAGAGAATGTCAGTACCATCAGCCCAAAGGCCAAGACAAAATGTGAGCTATTATGGTAGTAGTAGGAACATGTATAAATACCCCATGTGCTTCCCTTAATACGATACAAGAAAATATTACTAAACAACATTTTTAATAGAAAAAATCAATTTGCTTTTTGATCTAACGTACAAGGGCTAATTTGTTCATTTTTTTGAAAAAAAGAGCAAAATGCAATTTAACTTGTAGTATAAGGCCTCCATGGTACTTTTGCCTAAATGTTCTCACATGTTTTATTGTCTGAATTTAATCATGTTTGGATTGTGGTGGTATTCATTAACTTTTTTAAAAAAGGAAATTCATTAATTCATTCAATGAATGAGACCATACAATTTGGGGGATAACAAACACTCATTATAGGCGGTGAAGGACAAGCTCAACCAACACAACAAAAGCTTCAGCCTTAACATCAATAGGACATTATAGCACATTGGCAATTGGCTCTGTCACAACTCAAATACGACATATTTGGAGTGATTGCAAGCACTTAATATAATAAGAAAATTAACCCTGAATAGTTTAAAGCAGTAAGCAAAAATTGGCAGAAGAATCAAGCATCCACCAAACTAAAAAGGAATGCGGCAAAACCAAATCTTAAATACCTTGCAAAGGCAAGACTACATGCATAAGCAATACTAAATAACGTGCTACAAGAGCAAACAAAAACTTCTAAAAGTGAAGACTTGTTAAAAAATGGAAAAACAAACAAAAAATATATAAAATTTAAAACAACATGGGTCCAAATCGACTTGTAAAATCATTTATTATTTTTAAATACTCTCAAAACATAAATGGATTAAGACGCTAATGAAGAGCCACCCAATTTACAAGAGAAATTGTTGGTGGTCGATGGAGTTTCAACAATGACAAGCACCGACATCTGTCCATCACAACTTATGAAGACAACAAAGATATCCATAAAATAGATTGGCAAACTAAAAAGAAAGAAGATGCATAGAATGAATGAGAAGAATAAGAAGAAGAAAAAAAAAGAGGGTTGGTGAAAGGGAGAAAAAGGCAGACGATAATCAACTTTAAGGCTAATATTGGCGCTAAGCAAAATAAAAAATAGCAAGCAAACGGTTTGGAGAAAAAAAAGATTTTAGGATTTCACGTTAAAATAAAGCTACCTTGATAAGCATGAAGTTTAATGTTAGATAAAATGATAAAATATTATAATTATAATAGATAATTTTTTTTCTAACAGGTGTTAGATAAAATATCATGATATTTATAATAATTTGTTTAATTAAATAACATTTTATATAATTACACAATATTATGTATAATTGGTTAATACTTTATATAATTATACAAAACATTCAAAAGTTATATTAATTTATATAATGGAGTAGGGTTTTGTGTAATTGAAAAATATGTGAAAAATATTTAAAAAAACCTTTTGATAAATTATATAATTGAGTATATAAAATGGATAGTGAACCTATTTTATAAAGTTGACCTCAAAACTTATAATAATTTTATATTAATGTTTTAACTCAAATCTAAAAGAAATTTTTAAAAGAAATTGTAATAATTCATTTTTCAATAATGTTAGAAATAGTGGTTTTGGAATCCCAATTCTGATGTTCGAGTTCGTAAATATTACAAGGTTAGTATTAAGGTTAATTAAATTTTTGTCTCTTAGTTTTGTTAATTAGATAGTTAATTAAGGTACAATTACTAAATTGCAAAAATAGTAAAAGTTAATCGCTATAAATTTTTATTTACTTAAGGACCAATTAAGCAATTGGACCATTCTAAATGTGCCAAAGATATTAGTTGGAATCCACCAAATTACTTGTAACTTTTGTTAATTAAACAAAGATTAATTAAGTTAATTTTTAATTATTTAACATTAAACAACTATATAAGACCAAATTTAAAAGAAACAAAACAATGTTCATCTTTTTATTCTCTTCTCCACCTGAAACTAAGATGAAAGAATAGGATTTATGCTTTTCAACCTTTGGTCCTTCAATTTGGTAAGTATTTAAGTATTTTTCTTGTAATTTTTATATTTTTACATTAATGTTCTAACTCTTGTTCGAGCATGAAATGTAACAAGTAATACAAACAATGTTTTATCACAAGAAACCTTGAGCTAATCAAACATGGGCTTCAAGCAACTTTCATGTCTCAGCTGGTTTGAGCATGAAAACATGGTCCTTTAATGTCAATAATGCCAACCTAAAAGAACTTTGATTAAAACATGCACCTATTCTAACATAGGTTCAAACAATCCATAAGACATCAAGAGATAGTCTGATTCCACAACTTGTTCTAACACACCATGGAACAATCAAAAGTTCCAACATTCTCAATTCCTTTATGCCTCTTCTTGGAAATACCCATGGAGTTTAGCTCAAAGAAACCTTTGCTAGCTTGTAACTTTCAATATTGTTGGATAGTAGGTAGAGAATCCTTTTTTATCCTTATATGTCAACAATATTTCTCCTCTCGATGGTATACCAGGGGGTTAGAAGAAAATAAATAAGTGTTTGTTGCTTCATTTATGAAATTACAAATAAGAGGAATGGTGAGCCTCTACCACATCATTTTGATCCCAACATCTAGATATAGCATTATAATGCTAGTCATGAGAGGCATCTTCTCTTCTTGCTCATAATGATGACAGCTGTATCATTTAGAAGGTAAAGAAATAATTTTTTGTTTGCTTCCTATAGATGACATCAATTGTTATAAAAATCAAGTTATAACAAATGTATAATAGTACAACGGTGGCAGTTCTGATTATAGAGGGCGTGGAGAGCTATTAAAAAAAAGGTGGTTCACAATATAGATAATGTAAAAAAAACCACTAAAAATGTTGGTTTTGAGGTGTTGAGGTTGTGTTTGAATAAAGTGTTTGCTATATAGGCAATGTGAAATATTTATCTCCTTTTTGCCTTGGTGCTGAAAAAATATATTTATAAAGGGAAGTTGGCTTAACATAAATCTTAGCCATTAAGGTCTCCACTCTATTAGTGCGAGTGGTAAATTAGGGGATATCAATTGAGAGTATAGTTGGAGTCAATTTAAAGAGACTAAGGGCTAGTTTAGTATTGTTTCTAAGAAGCATTTTTGGGGAGAAGCTAAAATTTGTTGCTTTTATCAAAAACACTTTGGGGCCAATTTTTGAGGTTTAAAAAGTATTTTTTTTTCTCTAAAAAATATCTTGTTTTGCAATACTTTTATCTCAAAAGTATTTTTTGTCTTAAAAGTTTTTCTTAAAAGTAATGTTAAATTGACCATTAATTTTTTATTAAGTTTGGAGATATAATAGATTGACAGGTGCTATTAGGTGTTAGGAACTCTTTCTCGTATATTTTTGTATAAATCCATCGAGTATAACAGTGATGTTTAGGCAAAGCATTCTCAAAATAAGAACTAACCTCTTGATGAAGCCATAAAGTTGACCTTCGCATTAAATGTGAGTATGACAATCTAACTAAATAATCTTTAGTGGTGAAATTACAATAAAAAAATCAAAATTTGATTATAAAACATTTAGAAAATAAAAAATAAATGTCATTTAATTTTAAAAACAATCCACTCTTTTAAAAAACTAATCCACTAAAATATTTTTTTTCTTTTTATCTATAAAATTGAAATAATTTTTTCTATAATAATTTTATATGTTATTTTTTAAAGGTAATATTTTTTTCTTTTAAAAATTATTACTAACGATTGTCATTATTTTTTAAACTTATTATTTTCACTACTTCTAGTATATATACATGTATTTATCACATGTATTTATTTTGTCCACATATTCCATATTTGATGCGATCTTGGTCGCATCATGTTTTGAAACAATTCAACGACATTGAGATTAGCCCAAACTCGAGGGGTCTAAGTGCAAAATGAAACTTTTAATTCCAGTTTGTTAATTTGGTTGCTATAATAAGGACTAAATTTTTTTTATTTTAGTTACTTTAGTTATTATAATGAGTCTTTAATTATGTCTTGTTTATTAAATGCATGTTTAATTAATGTCTTGTATTATTAATCTACATCTTTTAATTATGACATGCTTTATGTGTTCTGCATTTAATAAAGCCATGCATTATGTAACTCCCATGTTAATTAAAGTTTGCGTCTTTTAATGAAGTCATGCATTAAGTAATTCATTGATCATTTAGTTTACATCTTAATTAAACTAAGCATTTAAGCATCTTAGTTGTTAAATATGTTTTGAGTTTGTTTATATAAGTATGTTATTTAATTTGGCTGTTATTTTTTTTAATGCTTAAGTTATAGTGTTTTTAATTTTTCTTAAATAAATTGATTGTGTGGTTGTTGTAGGAAAGTCCAAAAGGCTAGTCACATAGCTACAAAAGGGCTGTTCGTTTGCCAAGAAGAATCAAATGCTGTCACATTTAATTGGCTGTCTAGTTTTGGCATAAAAGAGTGTACATCTGGTCACTTAATTGCTGGTGCATATTTGGAACCTTTTTTTGTGGGTATTGAAACACTCAAAGCTCATTATGGTGACTTTTCAAATAGACCAAGAGTGACTCTTCAAGTCTGATCGGTTTCATACACACAAACTAGTTATGGTGAAAATTAAGAGATGAATACACAAGTATTAAGGCATTTGGTTAAGGGGAAAATGAAGGACATCAAGCAGCATATTTAATGGACCATTAAGTCTTCATCAAGTGAAGAGGCATGACTTTTCAGCTATGCATGAATCAAGTGAAAAGACATGACTCTTTGGCTACCCATTAAGAGTTATAATCGAATTTTAATATTTAGTTAATAGTTTGTATGAATGTTGAATTTAAATACTCATAATAATGCTTATAAATAGTTTGTAAGAAAACATTATTTTGGGAGACTATTTTTTTACCAAATTTATGAAATATTTAGAACTTGTGAGAGTTCAAATCTCCTTGTTCTTTTTGGGACTGATCTGACTTATCAAGCTAGGCTTGTGGCGTCTTATCCTTCCTTTGTTTTTCCGAACTTATCACTGCAAAGTGTGGCGTTTGTTATACCTTTGGTTCCTATCTTGTTAGATAGTGGATCAAGGTTTATTTGCTGATTTTACCTTTCATTATCCATTTAAGTGCTTGTAAGTCTTGGGTCGACAATCTCTATATTGTTGGTTCAGCCTTTGCCTTAGCCGAGTTTCCTTTATCCATCTTCCAAGCTCTTGTTATCCACCTTAAGTGTTATTATAAGTTTCGGGTCAATACTGTCCTATAGTATTGGTTTACTCTTCAACCTTAAGCCTAAGCTATTCCATTCGAATTACCAACTTCAAAATATCCCTATCTTTGCCTTAGATAAATCTATCCATTTTTTTTCTAAACATTCTTTGAACCTATCTTCAGCCTTTTTCTTGTAACAAATCAAACTTACTCAATTTCTCGATTGGGCAACTAATACGACTCAAATCCTCACCAAACTGAGTTCGTATCAATATTGCTATAAATTCCTTTCATTAAATAAAATAGTCATCAAATTTAAGGTTTTTTAACTCATTAAGACAATTAAATCAACTAAAAATTAATATTTTATTATTTAATTTTTAAATATATTTGATAAAAGATAAATGCTAATTCTTTTTAAAAACAATTAGAAAATAATAAATAGATAAAAGAAACTCTTATTACTTCAAATAAATTCTTTTATTTTTTTTTCTTTTACTGTATTTCATTTAAGAGGACCTGCAAAGATCAACTTAACTTGAATCAATAAAAGTATTTACCAACTTCCAACCCAATCTCCAAAGAAAAACAGTCATAGTCCCGGTCACTTGTAATAACAACAAAATCATTTTTCAAAACAAACCAACTCGATTATTCATTGTATATACAATTTTCATTTTAACAAATGCCCTATGAAATTACTTACAATCACAATAGTGCTCGTTCCAGCCTTCCACTATTCAATATTCAACATGACTTACTGTACTAAAAAGCAAATAAATCGGTTCAAGAGTCCATTTCATCTTTATCATCTATCTTCTCAACCTTCATCTTCTTCACTGCTTGTGCAGCATCACTTCTTCTTGTTCCGTTCGGGATTCGAATCAATACATCCGCTTTTTGCCCAGTCTCTGCATTGACTAACCCTCCATTCTTCTCAACCCAATACACTCACTCACTTCCATTCAGAGCATCGATGTAAACTGTCGAGTTCTCATCGATTTCTTCCTTCACAAGCATCCTTGATAGCTCGGTCACAACTTTCTTCTCAAGCCATCTCCTAATAGGTCTTGCACCATAAACCTATATCAAAAGTTAAAAAAAGAGAGACAATGTAACTATTCAACCATACCCTCAATGATATCTGAATATGTATAAGATATAAATGTTAATACTTACTGGATCACAACTCTCAGCAAGAATATAGTCCAATGCTGAATCTTCTACAGCCAATGCAATACCCCTTTCACCAAGGCGGCTTGTAACATCCATCATTTGCAATCTAGCAACTTTCCTCAATTGGTCATGTGATAGAGGGTCAAAAACGGCGATCTCATCGAGCCTGTTGAGAAACTCTGGTCTAAAATGTCGCCTTACCTGTCAAACAATCAAAATCATTATGTTAATACTACTGCTTCAACAACATTATATGACAAGGGTATATGGTGCCAGAAATAGGTCATTTAACTACCTCTTGCATGACTCGATCACGAGCAACGTGCATTGTACATTTCCCACTAAGTCCTGAAAGAAGATGTTCTGCTCCAAGGTTTGATGTCATGATGATCACGGTATTTCTGAAGTCCACAGTGCGGCCCTGGCCATCAGTTAACCGGCCATCATCCAAGACTTGAAGTAGTGTGTTGAAAACAGAGGTGTGTGCTTTCTCAACTTCATCAAAGAGTACAACACTGTTAAGGCCTCCTCCTCACTGCCTCCGTAAGCTGCCCTCCTTCCTCGTGGCCAACATACCCAGGTGGTGCCCCAATAAGTCGAACCACTGAATGTTGCTCCATGTACTCAGACATATCGATCCTGATCAGCAGATTCTCATCATCAAAGAGTTGTTCCGCTAGTGACTTAGCAAGCTCCGTCTTGCCAACACCAGTTGGACCCAAGAAAAGGAATGAGCCAGTTGGTTGTTGTGGCCTTCCTAATCCAGCTCTCGACCTCAAAACAGCTTCTGCAACAGCATCAACGGCCTGGTTTTGTCCCACCACTCTTTGATGCAACCTCTCTGCAAGCACAATCAACCTCTCCTTCTCATTCTGTCCAAGCCTCGTGACGGGAATGCCAGTCCAGCGGCTTACAACCTCGGCAATGTGTTCAGGTCCAACTGTTTCGGTTAACATTATGTTCTCATCTGCTGTGCCTTCGATCTGGGCTAGTGCAGATTCCACTTCCTGAATCGCCCCATATCTCAAATCAGCAGCTCTTGCCAAATCATATCTCCTTTCAGCCTCCTGTAAAGCAAGCATGAGTTCTTCTCTCTTCTGCTTCAATCTTCGAATCTCATCAACCCTTTCTTTCTCCTTTCAATATTTCATCATCAATGGCAGAAGCTTGTCCCTTAAATCATCAAGTTCTTTCCGGACCTAAACAAAACAAAACGAAAGAAAAGAAAAAGTTATAGATCCAACAAAAGTAAGAACATAAAATTTATCCATCACTTTTTGAGAGTCAAAACTTACTTCAACCAGTCGAGCTTTGCTAGCCTTATCCTTCTCTTTCTCCAATGCATGAAGCTCAACTTCTAGTTGCTTTCTTTTCCTTTCAAGATTATCAATTTCTTCAGGCTGACTATCAAGCTGAACTCTCACATTTGCACAAGCTTCATCAACCAAATCGATTGCTTTATCAGGAAGATGACGTCCTGAAGCAAAATACCAATGAATATCATTTAGAACTCAGCAAAGAAATTCAAATCCATGCTTTAAATAGATATCATTAAAACTTGATCAAGCATCTCTAAAGAAGAAATATGGCATACCAGTAATATATCGACTTGACAGTTGAGCTGCAATCACCAAAGCACGGTCTTGAATCCTAACACCATGATGACCCTCGTATTTTTCCTTTAATCCTCGAAGGATGCTAACGGTGTCCAGTACACTAGGCTCAGCAACATAAACCTGTTGAAACCTTCTCTCAAATGCAGCATCTTTTTCAACATACTTTCTATATTCTTCCAACGTAGTAGCAGCAATGCACCTAAGTTGACCCCTAGCAAGCATAGGTTTAAAGAGGTTGGCTGCATCCATGGAACCCTCGGTTCGACCAGCACCAAGTACTAAGTGGATTTCATCAATGAAGAGAATCACTTTCCCTTCAGCTTCCTCAACTTCTTTCAAAACCGCTTTCAATCTTTCTTCAAACTCTCCTCTATATTTCGCTCCTGCAATCAGTGCACACATATCCAACGCAACGAGCCGAACATCGGCAAGATTACTAGGCACATCTCCCCTCACAATTCTTTGAGCCAAACCCTCTACCACAGCAGTTTTACCAACACCTGGTTCTCCAATTAGAACTGGGTTGTTTTTAGTTCTTCTAGACAGGATCCTAATGACCCTTCTAATTTCTTCATCTCGGCCTATTACAGGATCAAGCTTCCCTGCTTGCTCAACAAGGTCAGTCCCATATGATTTTAATGCTTGAAATGTAGTGTCCCCTGATGCACTCTCCACCTTTTTCCCTTCTTTTCCTCGAAGCTTTTCAAGCTCGGATTTCACTTTTGCTGGTGTAACCCCTGCTTCTTTCAACAGACCCGTAATCTGAGAATCCTCAAGGAGGCCTAGAATCAATTGATCGACCGCCAAATGGGTATCCCCGCGAGACTTTTGGGCGGCTTGGGCGCGACGGACTGCCTTAACAAGAGAAGAACTAGCAGAGACTTGATCTGGTGGAGGTGACTGTGCTGGAAGCTTTTTCAAGGCTTGATTGAATACCCTATAGACGGATTGTGCGACACCATCACCTCCGGCGTTGGAGATTGCTTGATAAAAGATGCCTTGGGAGTCGGATATTAAAGCTACCGCAAGATGGAGGGGAGTGAATTGGGCATGGCCATTGCTCGTTGCTAGCTCATGAGCCCCGGCAAGAGCCTCATTCGTCTTGTGAGTGAATTTATCGGGATTCATTCTCTTTACTTATTATAAAAACCTGCAAAAAAAAAATCCAAAAACTAAACCCATTCAGTAAATAACCAAATGCTTTGGAACAATGTAAATTGAAAAAAACTTTATTTTATATTTTTTCGAATATCTAATTTTCAGAAAATGCATCTTCTTTGATTTACATTTTCAAATATCATAAAAACAAGAAAAATAATAGAAAAGAAAGAAAGAACTCATTTCATACAATTCAAAGCTATCTAACACACAAACACACAAATATAGAGACATAAAAAAGGAAGATTTTTGCTTCTCACCTGTTGATAAGAAATAAACAAACGGAAAATTCGTCTATCCGATAGGTGAAAAACAGAGAGTTGTCTGCGTTGCTCTGTTTCTTGTTGTTAGTCTTTCTTGTCCCGGAAAAGGGAAAAAAAGCTTGCTTTGTTTGATATGTGAGAATGGTGGATTGAAAACAGTGAAGGATTACTTACATTTCGCTGGTGAAATTGCGATGGAGGAAGGAGGTGAAGACTGGGTTTTTGTTGAGGAAAGCGAAAATTCACGAAACATGTAGAAGTTTTTCATTAGAAACAGAAATTTCTACACATTTTTTTCTTTTCTAACGTCCGAGTTTGACAGATTTGTGCCCCACGCGCTTTTTTTAATCATTAATGGTTAAAATCTGCCATAGATCCTTGTGTTGTTCATAAATTTGGAATTTAATCCATGCACTTTTATTTTCATGATTTTAGTCCCTATTTTTAAGATTTTAAAATTCAGGTCTAATTGGTAACATTGTTAAATTTTTTAGTGTAAAATACTGAAATTAAAAAATTCACTTGATAACCATGTAACTAAAAAAATTGATATTATAATTAATCTAAATTTTAAAATATTAAAAATAGAGGAACTAAATTCATAAAAAAAAAGAAGTATAGGGTGTTATAACATATTTTAACATTAAAAAGGATAAGGATAACTCTTAAAATCACATGTATTATTTAAAATATTTGTTAAGTTCCAATCTCAATTGAAATATTATTAAAAACTTATTTATTTTATAAAAATAGTTTATTATGCATGAGATTACAATTTTAAATTTAAATTTGTTTTTAAATACTGTATTTCGAATAATGGATATTAGTGCAAAATAATATTCCTTATTAAAACTATTGAATAAAAAAATATTAATTGATCTAGTAATTCAAATATATATAATAGAATCATTATTAAAGTATTTGCAAAAACTAAAAAAATGATATATTATAAATTATCTTGTGATAGCGCAACAACATTGTGCGATACTTTCTACAATGAGGACTCTAAAAGCTCGACAAGGTACCATGTGGCTCAAGGGATATCTATGAGTACACCTGCTAGTAAAAGTAATATGACTCATCCCATGAAAAATCAATAGAATACCTATCTAAAAGTGTATATAAAACTTAAAATATCACTCTCGACACTTTACACTATAAATCTTTTATATCATATCCCATTTTCTCTCCTATCTTTTCCATCTTCACTTTCCACCGCAACAAAGAGTAAAGAGAAGATTCTAAAAGCTAAATTTTTGTGTAAGAAAGATACATTCATGGTTGAAAGATAGAATCCTCAAGGTTGGAAACAAAGCGAAGACAATGACAATTTTAATCATTTCCTCCATTTCACTTAGGGTTTTTAAAAGCTTACAATTTCTAGTTATAAATATTCCTCCATAAAATATATAATTCCAAACACATAAAATCTAGTCGTAAAAAAATATCTCAAAAGAATTTCCTCTTTGATCTTTCTCATTCTCAAAATTTCACCTAGAATTTTATCATTGCACAAAGGATATATTTTATGACTATATTTTTATATCTAAGTTTTTTTGAATTTATATATATTATTTGTTTTATAAATTTTAATTTATATATATTTTATGAATTGTGTATATTTTCTATTTTTTATAAGTTATGAAAAGTTATATATTTAATAAAAGAAATTTTATATATATCTGATAAAAGAATGCCAAGTGACGGGTTTTAATTGGCTAAAATTACTTGAACTGTTATTTTTTTTAAGAATTTTAAAAGTTTGGACCAAAACTTATAAAAAAATTAATACTTTAGGTACAAAAAATGGACAAAAAAAAATTTAGGTGTGAAAATAGAAAATTAAATATACTTTAAAAAAATTGGACCAAAACCTATAAAAAAATATTATATGTACAAAAATGATAAAGAAAATTGTTTAAGTATGAGAATGAGAAAATAGGTATATTTCAAAGGTGAAATGTAAATTAAACTATAAAAAACTATTTATATAATTAAACTTGCACCCAAATTATAGCTTTTTTTTACCACTTATATACCTAAACTTTGGTTTATTGCCACTTTTAGTTTATTTGTTTTATTAAAAATATATCAGAACCGCTTAATATTTTTATTTATTTTTAACTTTATTAAGGGTGTGGTCTAACATATTGGAATTGAAAAAATAAAAAAAATGCATTTTTTAAAAAATTGATAAAAAAATCTGAAAAAGTGAAAAAAGAAATATTTCTCACAATCGTTACTTTTAGCTTTTAATTGAAAGAGCATCTCTAGATTTTAGGCAAATATGGTAGAAGAAATGAGAAGATATTTGTTAGCAACATTAGCTAGTAATATGAAAATACAATTAAGTGACATAATTTTCAATCTGCTTTTTAATTTTAAAATTTCAACTTGGAGCAATTTACATAACGAAATTATAAAATCCGGGTATAGGTTTTATTCACCCGCCTCTTTACAATATCCAAATTCCCACTTCAACTTTTCAACTCAAGCTGCAGCGAAAGTAGAAGCCGAAGTAAAACGATAGCGAAAACACAGCCATCATGTGGAGAAGAGCCCTGATGGATAGCAAAGCTTGCCAATCATGGCGCCTCATAGCAAAAAGAGGCGCGGCTGCCGGAAATGGAAAGCACGCCTCTACGTCGGCCTCAGCGGCGGCGGCCGTTAATTCACTATTGCTCCGTTCCCTCAAAGAACACTATCTTGAAGTCTCCAAAATGAATCCCCCTCCTGTATGTTTTATTCTTCATCTCTCTAACAGTAAAATTTTTTCATCTTCAAAAAAAATATTATTGTTAAACCTCTGTAAAACTCTATATGGTAGAAAGCTAGGGTTTTGGATAGGTGTTCAGATGTTGATGAATATATATGTATACAAAAGTGTTTTTTTTTTTGGGGGGGGGGAGGGGTTTATTATTTGTATGAGATTTAGGGAGGTTCTGCGAGAGTTTTATAGACACAGATATAGGTTCAGTTTCGAATTTGTACGAGTGAGTGGTTGAAAATTGAAATAGATATGAGAAGTGAAGTAATGCATTTCTGTCTATGAAAACCAAATCTTTAATCTTAATATTGTTCTATTTTTGTTTCAACTGCCCATTGGAAACAAATTTAACTACCAAATGTCTTATATACCCCATATGTTTTATGATAGAGAAATAATATCGTTCAGCACTTTTTCTGGTAATTACTTTCATTTAGATCTGAAAGTTAGCTTACTTCGACTTCTGTTTCTTTCGGGGATGAAACCAATATGGTAAAAGTCATCAATCAAAGTTTCTCTTGCTGTGGGAAATCTGTTTGTTGGGTTGATTTTATGGTAAATCTAATGTGGTACATTGAAGGGACTTTCTGCTAGTGTGCATGTTCAAGCTCTCATTGATTCTATTTTATGTACACATGATGTTTTAATCGGCTTGTCTAATAGTGTAAATGTATCATGTTGACAGAAAGTTAGCCCTCCTTCACCATTTACGATTATCAAAGGTGCACTTGATTCTAATGGCCCTGTTCTCAAGCGGACGTATGGCAAGGAGGAAATTAGCATCTTTGTGATGCGGTTAGCTAATATTATTCGTGGGGAAGGTGATGATCCTGAGGACGATGGAATTAATCAGTTATTCCTACATGTAGATGTATCAAAACCTGGACAGGAAGACTCCTTACAGTTTCTATGCGGATTGTATCCTGATGCTCTTGGAATTCACTCTGTTTCAATGAGGCCAAAAGATGAGTCTTCACTGGATGTTGTGCCTCCATCTAAGTATAACGGCCCTGTTTTTCAGTGAGTCATCAACACATCATATTCAATATGCTTAAGTCTTAAATTTGATTATTTGATGCGTCTTGATTGAGCTTTCCTCATAAATTGCTGTGATGATTGGTGTGTAAATGACTAAATCGTCAAGAGAGGAGTTGAAATCATGGGTGTTTTCCTCCTTGAACCTATAATCTTCCCCCATTATCTTGAAAGTGGGAGCATATATTACAATTAGGTAACCCCAGTATCCATTGTCAATTTATCATCAAACTACTTGCTGAAAAAAATTTCAAGTTTTAGCTTGAAAATAAATTTGTAAAACTTGGGTTCCTCAAAGCAGTTTAAGTTTTAGCATATCTGTAACCAAAGAGCAGTGATGCTGCAAAAGAATGTGCAGTGATGGCTTTGGTTTTGGGGGCATTTGTTTTAGGTAATGTAATATAATGTGCATAAACCTGAGGTAAGAGACAAAAGAGAGGTACATTTAAGCTGTTCTTGGATGATAAGAATTAGAGCTGTAGAATGAGAATTAGTCTTGGATTTTCATGTGATTAGAGCATGTTGCCTGGACTTGGATTTGAGCGTTGGATACGGGTATCACTCCGACATGGATATGCTTCAGCTTTTTCTAGGTTTTTTCATGTATTTGGAGGATACTCATATCCATGTCTTAATATGTGTTGAACACAAGTGCTGAACATGGGTACTTGAGGAAAAATGAAGCGTTTGGTTAGCATATGCATGATTGGTTGTACAGTTGATTATATATTTAGATTTACCTCCAGAATCCCACCAGAGATGCATTTGGTTGTATAAATATTTGATTTTATAGGATAAAATCCGAAACTCCAAGTAGAAGATTTCCATGAGTGGAATGGACAAAATATTCTTATTCTCTAAAGGCTTTTAAGAAACTTCTTCTTCAACTGTGCTTTAAACCTCTAGCCAGGCCCGATAGGCTCTTGTTCTGAATTAGATCTTCAAATTTTTACTTGAACAAGTAAAGTTAACGTGTTTCTCAGGTTATTAGTTACATTACTTTCATAAACGCTTCATTAGTCTTTTTTATAACTTTGATTTGCTTAAAACCGAATTTTTTCAGCCATGAAAATAAATTAGGTAGATACACTCTACTTTCATTATAGATGCTTTGTAGCCACTATGCAATGATAAATAAAGCTTATTTGCTTCTTATTATTTTTCTTTTGGTACAAAGCAGGATTTATCCTAGAGATAGGGGAAGAGGTCGCTGATTTTGTGATTTGAATTCTAGATTTGTAGAATGTCACCTCATTCGGCTGACTAAATGAACTAATTGTGTTAAGCCCTCAATTCATCTTAATCTTCTTTTAGTCATCATTATATAACCCGCTGCTCATTTCTTATGTTTGCTTATTACTAAGCCATCTCTATGCATTTGGGCAGAGATCTTGATGAAAAGATGAGGGATGCATTTCATAGTTTCATAGAGGAACGAGGGGTGAATGAAAGTCTCTTTCCATTTCTACAAGCATGGCTGTATGTAAAGGATCACCGGAATTTGTTGCGTTGGTTCAAATCGGTAGGCACATTCATTACTGAAAAATAAAATTTGGAGTTGATGATGCAAAGCATTGATCAAGTAATTTTATGAAATAGAGTCATCTTTCTACTTTTCAAAATGGTAGATAAAATCTTTGAGGATCAATGCATCATTCCTGCTGGTTTAGATGATGTTTTAGTTTACATATAAGATTCCTTCCTTAGCAAATGGAATTTAGCATTAAGACTCCTTCAGGCTGTCTCTTTTATGTTTCATATTGGAAGTATGGCCTGTTTTTGTGTTCAATATAAGTAAAACTTTTCTCATTTAATTTATTCTAATGCTTTAAGTGCTCTTTTTGGCTTGTTTTCGATGTTCATTTTATTTATACGAATGCATTGTCTATAAAACATGAAATTTGGGAAATGGATAAGCTTAGACATTCTTCAGCACTTGTGTGGGTAGGGAGCTCTGTTTCATTACTTTGTCGAAGCAGAAACTATGCCTGCTTCAAAACCGCTTCTCCTTTGGGTATAGTTAAGATTCTTTACTTTCCTCATTGGTCCAAACTTTTTTACATTCATAGTTACCTGTTGTTGTTTTAAATCATTCATTAATTAAGCCACTTTCAGTTTGTTCTCTCTGTTGCATTGTAAAGTTTGAGCAGTTCTACAATTGTTCCTTGTTTCATTCAAGTTATTTCAATACTCGATAGCATCATCTGTAATGTCTGAAACTCACTGCTTAAAACTGGCTGATGTTGCATTAGCGAAAAGAATTAAAGCTACTTTCAGTTTTTCTGCACTTTTTCAGTAATCCATTCATTAATGCGCATGTCAATTTTCTCTTTTTGGGTAAAAGAATTTGTTTGGGGGAGATTAATATTTAGTTCTGTTTGAAATTTCGGTTGGCGTTCTAATGGGGTTGCAAGGTGTTTGCGAGAAGAAGAAGATCGAAATTTAATAAAAAAAATAAAAAATTTAAAAAATTCAAAATATTATTTAAAAATTAATAACAGTAATCCAATCCTCAAGAAGGTACAAAATATTCATTAATAATTCATATCAATAGTAGATGGTAGAAGTAGCAATTAGATTGCACTTGGGATATATTAGTTAATAAAGTAAAATTGCATACTAGCAAAGATTTTTCGGTTTTCTTAGGAATAAGATGTAACTCATGTAATAAATTAAGACATTGCAAAAGGATGTGCTTTGGTAATGTAATAGAGATTGACATTGGTTGAACTCTGGGAGATACTTGATAATAGCAATGGATGCTTGTTCTGGAAATATGTTTATCGTACATGACCTGCTACGAGAACCCTACTTGGTAAAATCAATTAAGTGTATTGTGTTTTGATTCATTACGAAAACGGTCCTTTTATATAGAGAAAAATTATCAGATTCCTGGTTGAACAGGAGGTTTGTGTCCTTAGTGCGGTGATTTAATAATGACTAGTAATTTTCTTTTTGAGGTTTTTGAACAAATAAAATTATCAGATGTTCATTTAATTAATATTTGTATGTTTGTTTTCAATGGTGTTCTTTTAAGAAAAGCAAAGTGTATAAGAAAATATAAGTTACTTGATTATCAAAGTTTTTATTAATATTAACTCCAATTTATATGAATGGAAGTTAACTTACATTAGTAGGTAATTTAAATTGTTCATTGCCCGTAGAACTAAGTAAATGATTAAAATAATTGGGGATTATTATGTTGTCTATGAGGCTTATCGGGGAGATGATTTGTCTTAGCTATTGGAGCATAATTGACTCTAATAATTGCAGACACACATATATTGAAAACCTATGCTCTTATGGTAGTAGGTCGAAAGTTTGTGTTTGGGTATAGATCTGATCATAGGGCGGGTCAAGTTAATGTAATTTTTTAGGCCTATTTTATATACCTAGTCACAACTCATGCCCAGAAAATAGACTTAAAATTTTGTCCAAGCCCAACCTAGATAGAAAATACTAAACCTGAACTCAGCCCGACCTGTTTGTATTAAAAAAATTATATTATTTTTTATATAAAAATAAATTTAAAAAATATAATACATCAAATACATTGAAAACGTTAAACTAAATGTTTCCCAACACTTTGAAAATATATTAAAAAATTATACTTAAATAACACTACGATAGTTGCAACTTAGCAAGCAAATGTTCCTAAAATAGTAGCAAAATTAAAAATAGAAAAAAGAGTTTTACAATATCCAAACAATAACAACAAAATAGTAACAATATAATAACAAAATGACAATAAAACAACATCAAAATAGTAGCACAAAACAGTGAAAAAAAACTAGGCAAATTTAGGCTGGTCTTGGGCCAAAAATCTTACTTGAGGCTCGACCCATTTAGAAAAGGGTCTTGTTTTTTTATCCAAGCCCATTTTTCGGGTCTATGTTTTTGCTCAAACTCTCCTACTTTTTGGACGAGCTTTCTGGCCTAGGCGGGTGACCTGACCTATAATCAAGTCTAGTAAGGTACATTACTTATGCATGACATGAGTCCACTCACAATAATGGAGTTATAACTCAAATTGAAAAAAAAAAGTCATATTAAAATATTGTTGGCAATATTACTAAAGTTCGTGTTTGAACGCATAAACTTATACTTAAAAACCTGTAACGCCCTTAACCTATATCCGTCGCCAAAATAAGGTTTCGGAACATTACTAAAGCTTATCGATTAAACACATCCAAATCATATCAAAACATACATTCTAGGTGCCTAACCAATGTACCCTCATTGGTACCACAATTATATCATCAAAGTAAACATGTCAAAATAACTATTAATAAGACACCCTAGGTACATGTCGATACAAAAAGATAAACATCACCACGTTTGAGTTTAGGACCGTTGTTGCATGCTGAATCAATGATCAAAATTAAGTACCTAACATGTGTACAGAAAACAAAACCGTACACTAAGTAAAAATTTAGTGGTATTTCTATAATTCGAATATTTAAAGATAAGAAATTACAAATGTACAATTGAAATATAAAAACATATTAATATTTATTTATTAGAGCAACCATATCATATTTCATTTGTTTCACAAATATCTCAATTCACATACTTCCTATATAAATAGCTTTTCACAATTTATTTTACATTTCTTTATACAATTGCATTATCCTTTCAATATTCATTTCATGACTATATAACTCATATATTTTATATATTTGCAACATATTTCACATTCTATTTTCTATTCACTATTTCGCTTCTATTTCTCATACCATACTATTTCAATATCAATCATAAAACTTTATTATTCATTTACCCTATTAACACGACTCGGACTCGGACAGATACACGGATCTAACCCAGTGCCTCATCGGATAATTCGAAGTAATAATTTGACACCTAGTGTCTCATCGGCTAACCCGAAGTAACTTGGCACCCAGTGCCTCTTCGAATTAATCCAAAGTAGTAAATTGCTACCTAGTATCTCATCAACTCGAAGTTGAAGAAATCCCTGAACTCTTCTAATCATATGGCATGCCATCTATATCCGGCTCAGCCCGAAACAGTTAATAGGGTTTAATTTCACTTTTCAAATATAATCAATATCCAATACTAATTTTTCATATAATCACATAATTACATATATATTAATTTCAATTCAAAAATCAATCCATTTAATATATATATATCTACTAATTCAATTCATTCAATCAATTATCAAAATATCAAATACTCACATTAACATTTACCATATACATTAAATAAAAATTACAACAATTAATAACTAGCTTCGGATTATAGAAATATAAACCAGAAATTCATAGCTATTCCTCGTCGACTTTATCTTTTTCTTTTTTAGTCGAGGATTCTAGTACGACGTTAGTTACGAAAGTAAAACAATTAAAAAAATCATCAATACAACACAATTCAATCTCATAATTAATATTTCAATTTTTATTCCATATTTTTCTAAATTTCAATTTAGTCCCTAAATTGAGACTATTTTTTTTCTTCACATTTAATTCTATATTTTCATTCAAATTCTACTTTAAACTAAATTTAACTCCCTAATTTAACCTAAATCCCTAAATTTTAAAATTTTCACAATTTAGTCTCTATTACTCAAAATTTACAATTTATTCTACAATTCAATCCTTTTTCATTTCTAGCTTAAAAACCTATCAATTTAATCCCAATACTAAAATTATTCAACATTAATAACACCTAAAAGCTCAATAATTTCTAAAATTTCGGCATAGGTTAGGTAATATTTAACACTGAAATTTCAAAAACATAAAAATTATAAGAAAAAGAATTAAATTGACTATCCATTTGAAAAATTATAAGAAAAAGAATTAAATTGACTATCCATTTGAGCTTGAAACTTTGAAACCCCTTAACTTTGATCTTTCTCATTTTCTTTCTTTTTTCCCTACTGTTTCGTTTGTTCTTTTTTCTTTATCTTTTATTTATTTATTTATTCATTCTTTATTTATTTGTTTTATTATAATATAATATAATATAATATAATATAATATAATATAATATAATATAATATAATATAATATAATATAATATATATACTTAATTCTTAATGTAAATATTATAATATATATATTTTAACTTAAAATTTTATAATATTTTCATCCTTATGCCGCCTCATTTAAAGGCAATAGCATAATTGTTTCTTTGGTCCCTTTAATTTTTTTTAATTTATAATTTAACTTTTATACAATTTAGTCTTTTTACCTAATTACTCTTAATTCATGCAAATTCACTTAACTAAAACCTAATTAACCACACAACTAACTTTGTAAATATTTCTAATAAATATTTACGAGTCTGATTTATGAAAACAGAGTCTTGAAAATGCATTTTTGACACCCGTAGCTATCGAGTTGTTACAAAACCATTTCAAGTCAAAATAGTAGAAAAAATAATATACTTGATTTGTTAATTTACTAGTTCAAGGGTTTAAATTTATTATTTTGGATTTATTTAAAAATTTTGTAATTTAATATTTTATATCTTTTTTTATAAATTTTTGGATTTTTTTAATTTCTTAAATATTATTTTGATTTTTTGTAACTTTTTAGAGAGATTAGTTTGCTCATTTTTTTAGATTGACTAGTAACTAACAGGTATTTACACTCATTTGTTTTTCAATTTATTTAGGTTTTCGAGCTGTAAATATTCAACTTGACTCGAACTCGAAAAAATATTTTACGTATTTGAGTTCATTATAAAAATTGAAAAACTCAAAATTTTAAAAAATTCTCAAGTTGAATTGAGTTTTGTTCAGCTCTATGACTGATTCGACCACTAATATGGTTCTTACAACATTGGTTTTTAAAATTTATTAGATCCAAACTAGCCCATTTAGTAGGTACACACATGTTTACAATCCTATTAACGTTTTTTTAAAATGCTACATATCAAATATGAACATACATTCAACGGTAAATTGACGGCTAGTGTAACGATTTGATTTTTAGTGGTGTCAAAAAACGTAGCTTTGGAACCCAATTCCCATAAATCAAATCCGTAAATATAAAATAAGAATATTTACAAAGTTAATATAAAAATATATTGAAGTTCGATTTAATAATTTAACTAAGAAATTTCTTAATTAAAGCTCAGTGACTAAATTGTAAAAATATAATTGCTATTGAGTTTTAATTGAGAAAAGACTTAGGAACCTAGATAGTAATGATCCAAAAGGCTAAAATAGTAATTAAATCATTTTTTTGTTATAGTTAGTGGACTATGATGATGATGGCCATTTAAATTAAGGTAATTAAAATTAAAGAATACAAACAAGTTTAATATAATTATAATTAGCTAAAATTAATCTAAATTTAATTGAGGTATATATAGCAAAATAAGTGGAAAGAGAGATGAAAACTCATCATCTTTTTTCCCAAGTCGTCCAAGTTAAAAGAAAAATAAAAGAAGAAAACTTTACGCTATCCAAGTATTCGGTCAAGAAAATTCATAAGGTAACTAAGTTAAATTCATGTAACTTTTATAGATTTAAAATAATGAGAGCTTGATTTAGTTAGCTTATGTATCAATTTGTTCAATTGTTAAGTTTTTAACAAGCGGTCATTGCTAAGAAATTGATGAATTAGGCTTGAATTTGATAGATATTAAGCTTAGGTTATGATAAGGATTAAATTGTAAAACTTAATAAGCTTGATAGTTAACTTTGTAATATTAGGGACCAAATTGAATAAACTAAAAACCTATTATGAAATTTATGTTAGGAATAGAAAGTATAGGGTCCCTAATGAAATAATGTGAAATCAAATTTTGATCTGATGCTAAATATCGAAAGATATGCATACCCCGAGTATAGGGATTAAATTGAAAGAATGCAAAATATGCTTGGCTTTATATTTGAATGTGAATTGGAGGAAAATTGATATCTTTTATTTATTGTATTATCGTACATAGCTAGAGACGATGTCGGGCCGATGAGAGGGAAAGGAAAGGCGGGAATCGTTGATGAGTAACTGCGATTCGGTTTGTACTTTTATGATTTGAGTTCAATATGTTATTATATACATACGTTTATTACTGTCACATGATTTGGTTAATACTTAATGATAATGTCGAGAAATTGGACTGAATTGAACATGGTAGAAAAAAGTATGATATAATTGATATATAATATGTTATAGGAATATGGTATAAACCATGCTATGTGATATTGGACATATATGAATTGATTATGAAATGAGATTATGATATTTGAATTGTGTAACAACTTGATTTTTAGTGGTATCGAAAAAAGCGGTTCCAAAATCTCATTTTCATTAATCGAGTTCGTAAATATTAAATATAAATATGTACGAGGATAATATAAAAATGTATTAAAGATTGGTCGAGTAAATTTTTCAACTAAATAGTCAATTTAGGCTTAAGGACTAAACTGTACAAGTCCAATCACTATAGGTTTTTAATTGGCCAAAGGTTTAGGGACCTAAATATTGATTAGCTTAAGGTCCAAAATGGTAATAAAAGCATTTTTGAATAAATATTGATGGATGATGATGGCATATTTCATTATATGTGATTAAATGATAATAAAACTAATGAAAACATGATCAAACTAATTAATCTAAGTTAATTAAAGTATAAAAGTTAAAAATAATGGAGCGTTCAACATCTTTCTTCATCCTTCAACTGTCCAGCATTGCTAAAGCCAAAGAAAAACACTTCAACCTTTGAAAAACATTTAGCTACAAATTGAGTAAGTAATTCAAGTCATTTTCTTATAATTTTTATAAAATTGAGGTTACGAAAGTTTGATTTAGCTAACCAATTTACCAATTTTTAAAACTGACAAAGTTTTAGAAAGTTGCCATTGTTAATTTATTAAAGAATTAGGCTTGAAATTGATAAATTCTAAGCTTAGAATTAGAAAAGGACTAGATTGTAAAGTTTTTTTATCTTATTAGTTAACTTTGTTATATTAGGGACCAAACTGAATAAATGTAAAATTTGTAATGAAATTATGTGAGAAATAGAAAACAAAAGATCTCTAATGAGATTATAATACACGTATATTGTGTTTGATGTGTGCGAAGTGACAAATCAAGGAGAAGCATCATTGAGCAAAGACAGAGGCAAGCAAAAGCTTACCTAGGTTCGACAGCAAGTAATAAAATAGTAGAGGTGAGTGGTCTTGAGTGCTGCAATTAAGCACCAATTCGCATGATAAGGGGAGCTTAGGTGTAACACCCCTAACCTTTATCCGTCGCCGGAACAGGGTTACAAAGTATTACCAGACTTTATGGATTAAACGAGAACATTTTATAACATTTAATATACATATTAAGAACCAATCATAAACACTCACATTGTCCCTTATATGAGCCCTTGAGGCCCCATATAAACCTTAGAAGTGAATCGAGACTAAACCGGATACTCAAGCAATTTTTCTCAAAATTTCAAAATACTTTTTTAGGAGCAGGGGACACACGCCCGTGTCTTAGGCAGTGTGGGCATCGATGTGAAGCGCATGGCCGTGTCCCAGCCCATGTCGTTTCCCGTGTAACTCTCTGACTTGGGTCACACGGCCAACCACACGCCCGTGTGATGGGCCGTGTGCATAGACCTGGGCATTCTGTTTTGAAATTTTAAGGTGCAGGAGACACACAACCTAGAGGTGTGCATGGGTTGGGCCGGGCCGGGTTTGGGCCGGGCCCAACTAAAAATTTAGGCCCGTTTGCTATGCCCAAGCCCGGTCCGACCCGAAAAATGAGCCTAAAATTTTGCCCAAGCTCAGCCCGAATAAAAATGCTAGAACCCAAGCCCGACCCGGCCCGCCCATATTAATTTTTATATTATTTTTATATAATTTTAAAATATATATAAACCATCAAAAATACTAAAAAAATCAACATAAATATTTTTCAACAAATTGAAAATAAATTTTAAAAAATATGTATATTTAAATAACACTAAAATAGATGCAATTTAACAAGCAAATGCCTCTAAAATAATAACAAAATTAGCAAATGTCTTTAAAATAATAAAAAAAATTTTGACAATAAAATAAGTTTTATATAATATCCAAACAATAACAACAAAATAGTAGCAACATAATACTAAAATAGTAGCAAAATAGGGAGAAAATAATAAGAAAATAATATTAAAAAAATATTTTTTTTCATTTAGTAAATTCGAGTCGGGCCGGGCTCGGGCCAAAAATGCCTTACCCAAGGCCCAACCCATTTTTTAAACGGGCTTTACTTTTTTGCCCAAGCCCATTTTTTGGGCCTATATTTTTGCCTAAACCCTCCCACATTTCGGGCGGGCCGGGTAGCCCGGCCCATGCACACATCTAACACAGCCAGACCACAGCCCATGTGTCAGGCCATGTGTCATACACGGCTGAGACACACGCCTGTGTGGACAAAAATAGGTCATTTTAAAGCCACTTTTCTCACTCAATTTTAGTATCAACCTATGCATAACCATTTCTACACTCACATATCAGAACAATACCTTCTATTCAAGCCAAAAATTAAGCTTTATATCTAACATATCATCACTTATATTCAATATCTAAACTTACCAAGTTATTCATGTATACATATTTGTATATTTACCAAATTTTCAAACTACAACCATACATCAATATGCCTTTTTGATTAACTATCATTAAATCACTTTAAACACACCTTATGCACGATTAGTCCATACATATATAAGTTGACTAAAAACATAAACAAAGTGTAACTCCTAATATTTATACAAACCAACTTTACTTAAAACCATTCCAATCCCTATACATGCCATATAAACCATAGTATGTATAGCAAAATCTACCGAAGCAAGTTGGATCGTGTGATCCGATGTGCTAGTCCGATCTTCCGGCTTCTCAAAAGTCTACAAAGAACATTAAACAACACAAGTAAGATTAAAAAAGCTCAGTAAGTTCGTTGGTTTTAAACATAAATTTTATCGAACATACTATAACAAATTATTCAAATAAAACATTTAATATACAATTCCTGCCAAACACAACTTCAATTGATGAATTCACTTATTTTACATCATTGTCAAGAATAACTTTAAATCTTCAATCATTAATTCCAAATGTCACTTACCAACTTTAGTTAAATTGGAGAACGTCTTACAGATACGAGTACATCGTATACGGAAGCCTGAAGGTTATACAGAAGCATATAAATGCTAAACAGAAACCCGTAAGGGTTGAACGAAAGCTCATAAGAGCTGAACGGAAACCCATAAGGGTTAAACAAAAGCTCAATAGAGCTGAACAGAAACCTATTAGGGTTGAACTGAAACTTATATAAGTTAAATAGAATCTCGTGAGAGCTAAATGGAAAGTAAACTCGAAAGTTTGCAACAAATACTGAACCTCGGTTTACTTGGGTAATTTTACCGTCTATTCTTCCTTTGCCGTCTTTTGCCATAGAACGATTGTACTCAATCTCGCGTTCCATTTGTTTTGAACACTCAATTCAATTTCATAATTTCCACAATATTTTTCTTTCAACAATAGATATGAATACATACATAATATCATTCATCAATTTAATATATAATGTTAAAGTTTAACCATACGAACTTACCTCGGGTAGATTTGTAGAATTTGTAGTAGCTCAGAGACTATTCTGCTAATTTCCCTTTTTAACGATTATCTACAGGCTCTTGATTTGTAGCAAAAATATGAAAAATTAGCTTAGAGGGACTCTTCTATGACATTTTTGGCTGAAAATTGATGAAGAATTTTCTAGATTTCTTTTAATTGTTGTTTTATTTATTTAATTTTACAAAATTTCCAATTTTACCCTTATTTCAACTAATTTCCTGATTTTTTCTTGCTAATGCCGCCTCAGCCATCCTCTTTGGGCTAATTTTCCATTTTAGTCCTTCATTATTTATTACTTGAGCTATTTAATCATTATTTCTTTAATTAACAAGTTTTTCACCTTTTTCAATTTAGTCCTTTTTAATTAATTAACTATTAAAACGTTAAAATTTTCTAACGAAATTTTAATACTAACTCAATGACACTCCGTAAATATTTATAAAAATATTTACGACTCAGTTTATGAAATCGAGGTCTCAATACCTCATTTTTGAAACCACTTAACTTAATAAATTTTTTATAAAACACAAATTACTAATTCAAAAATTCTCCTAAAATCACATTTTACTCATAATTACTAAATAATAAAATTTTCGAACTCACTCGTCAGATTTAGTGGTCTTTAACCATTATTTTTGACACCACTAAAAATTGGGTTGTTACAACTCTCCCCCATTTAGGAAATTTTGTCTTTGAAATTTATTACCTGGAAATAGATCCGGATATTTTGATCTCATCGATTCCTCTGTTTCCCAAGTAGCCTCCTCCAAACCATGACGGTGCCATAATACTTTAACTAATGGTACTTGTTTATTCCGTGATTCTTTAATTTCTCTAGCCAAAGTCTTTACCTATTCTTCCGAGTATGTCATGTCCGATTGTAACTCAATTTCACTATGAGGAATAACATGTGAAGGATCAGATCTGTATCGTCTCCATATTGATACATGAAACACGTTATGAATCTTTTCAAGTTTAGAAGGCAAAGCTAATCTCTAAACTACCGGGCCGATCCTTTCAATAATTGCATATGGTCCAATAAATTTTGGGCTTAACTTTCCTTTCCTTTCCTACCAAACCGTAACTCCTTCTTCTATGGAGATACTTTTAAGAATACTTGATCACCTACATCAAATGCTATCTCTCTTCTTTTTAAATCTGCATATGATTTCTGACGGTTAGAAGCAGTCTTCAAACTGTCCCGGATAACGCGAACTTTATTTTTAGTTTCTCAGATCAAATCGACTCCCACTAGCTTGGATTCACTCAATTCAGACCAATACAATGGAATCTTACATTTCCTTCCATAAAGAGCTTTAAACGGTGCCATTTATATACTGGATTGATAACTGTTGTTATATACAAATTCAACTAATGGTAAAAACCTTTCCCAGCTACCTTCAAACTCAAGTATGCAACACCTTAATATGTCTTTCAAATCTGAATTACTCGTTCTGATTGTCCGTCAGTCTGAAGATGAAATGTTGTACTAAAATTTAACTTAGTGCCGATAGCATTTTGTAGTTTATTCCAAAATTTTGATGTGAATCTCGGGTCTCGATCAGAAATAATGGATATCGGAACCCCATGTACCTCACAATCTCTGGTATATACAATTCCACCAACCTTTCAAGTGAAAAGTCTATTCTGACTAGAATAAAATATGCTGACTTAGTCAATCTATCAACAATCACCTAAATCGAATCTTTCTTTCTCAGAGTCACATGTAATCCGAATACAAAATCCATCGTGACATGCTCTCATTTCCATTTAGGAATCATAACAAGTTGTAACAAACCCGTTAGAACCTGATGTTCTGCTTTCACTTGCTGACAAATCAAACACTTTGCTATAAATTCACAAATTTCCTATTTCATACCTAGCCAACAATACATCCGTTTCAAATCACAATACATTTTCGTACTACCCGGATGAATGGAATAGTTGCTACTGTGAGCTTTAGAAAGAATATCATTTTTCAAATCTGAATTATTCGGAACATAAATTCTATTACGATAATGCAACATATCGCTATCATCTATGCTATACTCTGAATGCAAATTATCTCGAACCATCTGTCATTTCATCACCAATTTTGAATCATCATCTTGCAATTCTCGAATCCGTTAAAGGAACAAAGGTTTGGCTTTCAACTCTACTAATACAGAACCATCTTCATTAAGAAACAAATGAGCGTTCATAGCTCGAAGTGCAAACAATGGCGACTTTCGACTGAGTGCATCCACAACCACATTAGCTTTTCCCAGGTGATAGTCTATAACCAGGTCATAATTTTTTAGTAATTCTAGCCACAGCCTCTGTCTCAAATTCAGTTCTTTTTGAGTCATTAAATACTTAAAACTTTTGTGATCCGTAAATACATAACACTTCTCGCCATATAAATAATGTCTCTAAATCTTTAAAGTAAATACTATTGCAACCAACTCGAGATCATGTGTAAGATAATTCTTCTCATGCGATTTTAACTGCTGAGAAGCATAAGCCACTATTTTTCCTAACTGCATCAGTATACAACCCAATCCATTCAGAAATGCATCACTATAAATAACATATTGTACACCTGATTCTGGCTGAGTCAAAACTGGAGTCTCTGTCAACATCTTCTTCAACTGATCAAAGCTCTATTGACACTAATTAGACCACACAAATTCAACATTTTTTTTAATAGCCAAGTCATCGGCGAAGCAATCATTGAAAAGTTTTTGACAAAACGGCGGTAATATCCTGCTAAACCTAGAAATCTTCGCACTTCTGTTATACTCTTTAGAGTTTTCCAATTCACCACTGCAGATACTTTACTTGGATCCACTCAAATCTCTTCAGCTGATAGAATATGGCCTAGAAATCCAACCTTATGAAGCCAAAATTCACATTTACTAAACTTTGTATACAACTGCTTTTCTCTCAAAGTCTGTAACACAATTCTCAAGTGCTGTGCATGTTCGGATTCCGTCTTGGAATAGATTAGTATATCATCAATAAACACAACCAAAAATCTATCCAAATAAGGTTAAAAATTCGACTCATTAAATCCATGAAAGCAGTAGGAGCATTAGTCAAACCAAATGGCATTACCAAAAACTCATAATTACCATACTGAGTTCTAAAAGCAGTCTTTGCCACATCACACTCTTTAACTTTCAGCTAATAATACCTGAATCTGAAGTCTATCTTCGAAAATACTGCAGCACCTTTCAATTAGTCAAACAAGTCGTCAATACGAGGCAAATGATATTTATTTTTAATTGTGACCTTGTTTAGCTGTCTGTAGTCTATACAAAGTCTCAAAGAACCGTATTCCTTTTTCACAAATAAGACAGGTGCACCCCAAGGAGACATACTCGGCTTGATGAACCCTTTTTCTAATAACTCATGCAACTGTGTCTTTAACTCCTTTAACTCAACTGGTGCCATACGGTATGGTGTTATCGATATCAGAGCTGTTCCCAAAATTACATCAATTACAAATTCAACTTCACAATTAGGTGGTAAACTCGGTAATTCCTCAAGAAATAAATCAGCAAACTCATTAACAATTGGTAACTGTTCTAACTTTGATTCCAAAACCCAAGTATCAAGAATATAGGCTAAAAATGCTTTATTACCTTTATGCAACAATCTCTGAGCAGAATAAGCTGAGATAATTCTAATAATATTATTCGGATCCCCTGACTCAACTGAAATTAACTCTCCTATCTGACCTTTTAGATCAATCCATTTCTCTTGACAATTTACTACAGCTTCATGTTTCGTTAACCAATCCATTCCCAGAATAACATCATATTCCCGAAAAGGTAGCAACATCAAATTAGCTGGGAATTCACATCTTTTTACTTTCAGTGGACAATTTTGACACACTAGATTAACTATCACACATTGGCCTTTAGTGACTTGAATATCATAATCAGTAGACTCAACAGACAATTTCTTTTCTGTTACTAATGCACTGCAAACATAAGAATACGTAGACCCAGGGTCAATCAATCCATATACAGTAACATCAAAAAGATAAAATGTACCAGCTATCACGTCTAGTGCCGTAGCTTATTCTCTCATTGGGATAGCATAAGTACGTACTGGTGCTTTAGTCTCTGACTGAGAAGCATTATCTCTCATATTTGAACGAGTAGCCTCAATAGCACTGCTTTGACCTGAATGTTTACTTCTTTGAGATGTGGCTACTTGCTTTTCTTTTTGTTCTCCTTCTTCTTTTAGCAGTTGAGGACAGTCTTGAATGAAATGGTCAGTGGCTCTGCAATTGTAACAAGCCCCTGCCTTACCTCTACATTCATCAAGATGATATTTACCACAATATTTACATTTAATCCTAGGAGTATTCTGTACACTGCCCACACTAACTGTAGGTCTAATAGTTACCCCAAAATCAGATTGAATCGCCTTATTTTTATTTGATCGATTAGGCATTGAGGTGGCCCAACTGAAATCATCTCTAGGCTTCTTTTTTAAGATTCTTTATTTCTTCTATCTCGTTGCATTTTTTATTATACACTTCTTCCATCTTTTAAGAGCAATATGACAGAACAACAAATTCCCATATTTCAGTGCCCCCGATTATCATTCTGATTTCATCATTTAACCCTTCCTCAAATCAAATACATATTTCTTCTTCGGTTGGTAAAATTTCTCGGACATATCTGCTGAGATATATGAATTCCCTCTCGTATTCAACTACTGATCGGTTCCTTTGTCGTAAATCAAGAAATTTTTTCTTTTTATCCAGATATCTCTTGCCGACATATTTCTTTTTAAATTCACTCTGGAAGAATTCCCAAGTGATTTTCTCTTTCGGCACCATGACCACTATAGTCACCCACCAGTTATAAGCTTCTTCTTTCAGTAATGATATAGCACATCTCAAACAATCTTTGGGAGAACAGGTTATTTCCTCAAAAACTCTTATCGTGTTCTGAAGCCAATACTCAACTTTGACAAGATCATCATCCGATCTACCCCTGAATTCTTCGACCCCACACTTTCTAAGTTTTTCTATCGGAGTACATTTACTGGATTCAGTTAGCGGAGGAGGCGAAGGTGCAACTAGAGGATCTACAGGTGGTATAGTAGAGGGAGGAGGTTGCTAAGCCAAGTTTCTTTCTTGCATAAACTCACTAAACCATTGATTCATAAACCTAAAGAACATATTTTTAAATTCTTGCTCTTGAGCCTGAGGAATTGGGACGTTACTACTTGTCTCATGTTCAGATGTCTATACTCTACTATTGGCCTCATCATGTTTAACATGCTCGGATCTATCTGGCATCTTTACAATCTATAATAAAAACAAGGGTTAGATCGGATCATACACATCACACTATCACAGATTTATATAGCATGTATTTCTAGACATTTTACATACTACATTCATTTCGAGAATCGGCTAAACTGAGCTCTGACACTAATAAATGTAACACCCCTAACATTTATCCGTCGTTAGAACAAGGTTACGAAACATTACCAGACTTTATAGATTAAATGGAAACATTTTATAACATTTAATATACAAATTAAGAACCGATCATAAACACTCATATTGTCCCTTATATGAGCCATTGAAGCCTAATATATACCTTAGAAGTGAATTGAGACTAAACTAAATACTCAAGGAATTTTTCCCAAAATTTCAAAATATTTTCTTAAGAGCAGGGGACACACGCCCGTGTGGCCGGCTGTGTGAGCAAGACACGCCCATGTCTTAGGCCATGTGGGCATCGATGTGAGGCACACGCTCGTGTCTCAGCCTGTTTCCTTACCCGTTTAACTTTCTGACTTAGGTCACAGGGCTAACCACACTCCCATCTGATAGGCCGTGTGCATAGACCTGGGCATTCTGTTTTGAAATTTTAAGGTGCAGGGGACATACGGCCAAACCACACGCTCATGTATCAGGTCGTGTGTCACACACGGCTGAGACACACGTCTTTATGGACGAATATAGGTCATTTTAAGGCCACTTTTCTCACTCAATTTTAGTATCAACCTATGCATAACCATTTTCATACTCACATATCACAACAGTACCTTTCATTCAAGCCAATAATCAAGCTTTATATCTAACATATCATCACTTATATTCAATATCTAAACTTACCAAGTTATTCATGTATACATATTTGTATATTTAACCAAATTTTCAAACTACAACCATACCTCAATAGGCCTTTTTGATTAACTATCACTAAATCACTTTAAACACACCTTATGCACGATTAGTCCATACATATATAAGTTGACTAAAAACATAAACAAAGTGTAACTTTTAATATTTATACAAACCAACTTTACTTAAAACCATTCCAATCCCCATACATTTCGTATAAACCATAGTATGTATAGCAAATTCTACTGGAGCAAGTTGGATAGTGTGATCCGATGTGCTGATCCGATCTTCCGGCTTCTCAAAAGTCTACAAAAAACATTAAACAACATAAGTAAGCTTAAAGAAGCTTAGTAAGTTCGTTGGTTTTAAACATAAATCTTACCGAAAATACTATAACAAATTATTCAAATAAAACATTCAATATACAATTCTTGCCAAATACAATTTCAATCTATGAATTCGCTTATTTCAGATCATTGTCAATAACAACTTTAAATCTTTTAATCATTAATTCCAAATGTCACTTACCAACTTTTTTTAAATCGAAGAACGTCTTACATATATGAGTACATTGTATACGGAAGCCCGAAGGCTGCACAGAAGCACATAAGTGCTAAACAGAAACCCGTAAGGGTTAAATAAAAGCTCATAAGAGCTGAACGGAAACCTATAAAGGTTAAACAGAAGCTCAATAGAGCTGAACGAAAACCCATTAAGGTTGAACTGAAACTTATATGAGTTAAATAGAAGCTCGTGAGAGCTAAAAGGAAAGTAAACATGAAAGTTCGCAACAAATGCTGAAACTCGGTTTAATTGGGTAATTTTGCTGTCAATCATTCCTTTGCCGTCTTTCGCCACAGAACGATTGTACTAAATCTCGCATTCCATTTGTTTTGAACACTCAATTCAATTTCATAATTCCCACAATATTTTTCTGTCAATAATAGATATGAATACATATATAATATCGTTCATCAATTTAATATATAATGTTAAAGTTTAATCATACGAACTTACCTGGGGTAGATTTGTAGAATTTGTAATAGCTTAGAGACTATTCTGCTAATTTCCCTTTTTTATGATTATCTACAGGCTCTTGATTTGTAGCAAAAATATGAAAAACCAGCTTAGAGGGACTCTTTTATGGTGTTTTTGGCTGAAAATTCATGAAGAATTGTCTAGATTTCTTTTAATTGTTGTTTTATTTATTTAATTTTACAAAATTTCTAATTTTACCCTTATTTCACCTAATTTCCTGATTTTATTCCTTGCTAATGCCACCTCAGCCATCCTTTTTGGGCTAATTTTCCTTTTTAGTCCTTCCTTATTTATCACTTAAGTTATTTAATCATTATTTCTTTAATTAACAAGTTTTGCATCATTTTCAATTTAGTCCTTTTTAATTAATTAACTATCAAAACGTTAAAATTTTCTAACGAAACTTTTATACTAACTCAATGACACTCCGTAAATATTTATAAAAATATTGGTTTATGAAATTGAGGTCTTAATACCTTATTTTCGAAACCACTTTACTTAATAATTTTTTTCTAAAACACAAATTACTAATTCAAAAATTCTCCCAAAATCACATTTTACTCATAATTACTAAATAATAAAATTTTCGAACTCACTCATCAGATTTAGTGGTCTCAAACCACTTTTCTGACACCACTAAAATTGGGCTGTTATATAAAGTAGTCTAAACACCTATCCTAAGTTCCTAGAGTAAGTGTTTCTGTCTATGTAAGCTATGATAACATGTGAACTATACTATGTGAGCTCTGCTATGATTATGTGAACTGTGTTTTATTTATGCGAGCTATGTTATTGTGCAATTTATGCTATATGCGAACCATTATATGCAAGCTATGCTATATGTGAATTATGTTGCGTGCGAGCTATATGTATACGAGCTATGTGTAATGCGAGTTATACACTATAAACTGTGTTATTTTGTGAGCTCTACTGAACTACGAGCTATATTAATTGTGAACTGTGAATGTGTTAAAAGTGATATGTTGGTGTTGTTAACGCTTGAAATTGTTGGATATCATTGGCATGCCATAGATTGTGAGTACTCACCTTTATTGTTGTGATAAGGTATTGTGGCCCAAAGATAGCGTTGGTGAGATAAGGGAATGTAGAGCTTAGCTCCATTCACTGAAGATAGTGTGGTGTGTTTGAAGAGTGTTAGCACTCATGCTACAGTTATTGGAGATAGCGCAAGATTCTTTCGGTCATTTGATGTGTTTGGAGATTCGTTTATCTAATGCATATGATTTATAATTATGTTTCACCGTCACAAATTGCCAATAGATCAGTATAATGAGTTATGAGTATGATATATATTATACTAAATACATGATTCTAAGTTACAATATGTTATTAGGCTTCTTAAAGGTTATGCGAACCGCTTATTTACATGTTATGACCTTATGAGAATGTATGCAAAATATTTAATATCGTGTGTTAGGTTAGTGTGTTCAATTGTGGTATATTGTGAGCACTCACTAAGCTTCAATAAGCTTACGCTCCTTATATGTACTTTGTAGAAAAATAGCTCGCTAGAAAAGTGACAAAGTGAACATTCCAAGTGACCCATCGCAAGGTAATTTTTGAGTATGTTGACGTGTTTTTCAACCCCAAATAATAAAGGCAATGTGGGACTATTCCAATGGATTAGATTAGATTTAGATTTAGATTTTAAATAAATTTGATAGGTTGTAAATGGACATTACATATAGTTTAAAATTTTTTTGAACTTTTATAAATTGTTGGATGAATGTTTGACTGCTTAAATTGTGAAGGCGTGATAGCTTGTACGTTCTATTGTTTGACTAACACGTAAATTTATACGAAATGATGTATATGAATGCGTAAGAGGATCGTAATGTTTGTTCAAGTCACAGATTTGACTTAGGGTTCTAGACATTCAAAAAGAAACTTGGATTCTGACACAACCTGAAACACAAACGAATCTAATTCAGATAAAAAATAAAGAGAAAAATTAAAAATATATAAATAAGATGAATAAAATAGAAAAATGAAATAAGATATTATAATAATAAAGAAGAAAATGAACTTAATAGATGGAAAAGATGAAACGTGGCATGTAGAAGTCCTAAGAAGCCTTGAAAATAAGAAGAATCCACAACTCCCTTCAAGCGACTCTAATTTCCTCTCTAAAAAAGAAAACTTGGAAAGAAAAAGATTAAAAATGATCCTTCCAATCTAAAAAGAATGTTAAAATTATTCTAAAAGAAAAATCAAGAGAAATTCTTGAAAGAAAAACTCAAAGAGAATTTATTAACTCAAAATAAAAGTTGAATAATAATGAATTGAATGATTTGTGTACGATGCAAATGCTTGTATATAGGCTAGCTAAATAAATCTAAATAAAACTTTTAAGTATATTAGAACTCTAATTGATCTAAACAATAAGTAGTTTTAAACTAAACTTTCTTGTTGACATAAAACTCCTAAATAACTTAAACTACTTAATAATTGTTAAAAATTTAGAATAATAAAATAATAAGAGCTGATAAATACAATATTCGGCTCATATATAATAAACTTTAAGCATATAATCTGAACCCAATATGATTTAAAATCGAATTAAAAGCCCAAAACTTGTAAATCCCATCTAGAAATTCTACTCAAGCAGTCTTCACTAAAATAGTCATAACTTAAGCTCCGACCCAAAATCAAGTGATTTAAATGTGTTTTGAAGCTAAGAGATATATCTTCGAACGCAATGATGACATCTCAACCAAGAAATGCCTGGATCCTATCCAAAAAGTCGTCACAAGTATGTTGATTTCCCAAACTTAAAAATTGACATCTTCAGTGAATGAAATTTAATAAATTTCACCCCATCCGTGCATATATCATAAATGCAGTTGGAAGAGCTTGTCGAGCATTGAGGTAAGTCCTAAATTGTTTAAGTATGTTTGAAACAATTTGATGCTTGGTATAATAAATTTTGACTTGTTGCGTGAAATTATTGATGCAGGCAAATTGTCTAATTGATGAATGAATGAGTAGGCAAAAACATATTAGGGGTCGTAAGAGTAAAGGTTTTGTAAAATGATAAAGGGTTGTCATGTAAAAACATTAAATAAGTTTTAAAGTAAAAATGAATATGCGAGAGATAAAGTTTGCCAGTATAGGATCCGCGTGAGAAAATGGGGTTGGCGGATAGACTGTACATGAGATAAACTGCCAATTATATGTTTAATGGATTGTTTTACTAAAAAAGGTTCGCATGTTTTCTTCCTAGTGGGTGTTCGCAAAACGGACTTCTGTAGGGTTCGCCAAATGCCATCTGCGAAGTGGTAGGCGAAACGTGTGAACCTTGCCAACCTACGAGCCTGAAAACATTAGACATTAGGAGCTCGTAAGAACTAAATTGTTTTATGTTGTGTGTATTTCACATTATCTGTTGCCTTATGTGTTGGTTAACTCTACGAATAGTCAAGTGAACTCGATTGATGCATGCGAAGTATGTTTGTGAAAGTATTGTATGTCTAAACAATGTCTATTAAATATGTGATAATTTTAATTAAAGAAGTACGATTTTAGGATTTTTTTAATATAATGATTAATTATTTGTGAAGTGTGATTGGTGATCGTTGATTGGAGAGTCACTTTGGTTACTAATGTGACGTTCAAAATTTGGGTCGGACTGTCCCGGTCGAGTTTTGGGTGCCACATATATAATTAAGGCTCAAATAATTTGTAATTAAGTTTTGAATTTTTCATCTATTAAATACAATATTATTTAGTCATTGGGTCATTTCATTATAGTACCATGATTAAGCTCTCTCTTATTATATACCATTACAAAAACTACTTAATCAAGTGCTTATCCAATGCCGTTATCATATATTTGTTACTTTCATAGTATATCTTTAATCTCTTTGGGTTAAATCCGTTCACCCAATATGATTCTAGTTTATTTCATGGTAACCATTACATATTCCTTCATGAAAAAGTTGATTACTAACACATAGTAATTAAATCATTCTTCCTAAATAAATGACACATGACCATGTTACTTTTCTATCTATCATGTAATGTCGATGGGAGGGTATCATTTACCCTTTATTGGGCTATTAATTTTGCTATTGTAGGTGAAATTATGTCATGTAGAAGTCGTATACCAAAGTACTAGCTTTTGTCTCTATTACCAATTGAACTCGGGCTTTCAATATATCAAATTATACGAGTCGCACACACATAGTCCATTACTTACTCAAGATTGAGATAAGCCACGTTAAGATCGTCACAAGTGAATAAATCCATAAATGAATCTAGGATTTATTCTACTTGGGTCCTATTCGATGTATTGTCATTATAATCCAGCCACATAACGCAACTTAATATTAGTTAAACGTTAGATAATCAGTGAGCTAATATTTTCTTTATATTTTGCTTCGCATGCAAAACTCATTGAGGACATAATACAAAAGATATTAATGTGAATGATAGAATTTTTATTAAACCAATTTTTTCAAAAAAATTACAAGTGTATTTGATGATTTAACTACACTAAAGACACTAGATCTCTACATACATTTTACGAGTTTTATTATGAATTTCATCCTCTCCTTTACAAAAAAAAGACGTTAGTCTCGTTATTTTAATTTTTTAGAATTTAATCTTAAAAGAAAATAGAGAAGTTAGACTAGATATCAGTAAAATCATGAACTCAAATCGGTGATTTTTAATAAATTATTACATATAAATTATTGAATTATTGTTTTTCAACAATTCTTCGCATATAAATGGCTCGAATACTTACTTTTAAGTTAATGATTTAACAACAAAGCTTAATGGTGTTATTGAGTTGGATTAACTGCTGAGTTTTGTGAAGTACAAGAAAATGAGAAATAAATTTCGACAAATTAAAGTGTGAAGGATCAACTTTTTCAATTCCAATAAAGTAGAGGGATACAATTTGAGGTTAGACCAAGTTTATGAATCAATTTAGAGTCTGAATAAAAGTTTGAGGACTTTTGATGGAATTAATCTTAACCAAAAAAAGGATTAAAGCTTTTATGAAAATCAGACGGCCAAAACATAAACATCTTCAAGCTTGGGCGGCACTGATTGTTCTCCACGTGTCCGAACCGTCAGATTCGTTTTTCCAAACCTTACCTTCGGATCCGAGCCTCATTTTTGCTCTTCTCTTCGTTGAAATTTTTGCACTATTTCTCTCTCTCTTCGAGCTAATTTAATTTCTCTCTCTAAAATCGCATTTCGGATTCGAACCTAACTTTTTTTTCCCCTAAAAATTTGACACTCTTTATGGACCGTTTTTTCAAGCTCCATTTCAAAGGCTTCTCTATGTCACTGTAAGTTCACATCTCATCTTTCTTTCTCTACGAACCCTAATGTCTTTTTTTTTATCCTACAATTTTTTTTTGTTAAGTTTTGAGACGATTAATTTATGCTTGGGCTCTGATGTTCTAGGGTTGGGAGCGGTAATGTTATTTGTAGTGTCATTTTATTTAGGTTGGAAATTGCTTGATGTCTTCTTGATATTTATGGTCTTGATTAAAAATGTGAGATTTATGTGTAATTTGTTAGTTTTACATCTGTTTGGTTGCCGAGAAAATGGAGGATGCCGGGACTTTTATTCTGAGGAATTGCAAACTTCAATTAAGCAAAAGCTATAGTAGTTGTTTTATTCCTGCTCTTTGGAAGGTTATAAGCTTTCATGCTAAGTTTTGGCTTTCATCTTTAATCTCGTTCCCTCATTTCTAATTACTTGTGGATTAGCGTTTTCACTTCACTTGTGTTTGGTGCTTTGCTTTAACTCTTTTCTTTTTGTTAATCCCATTTTTGCAAATGGGAGGTCGCCTATTTTTTTTTTTTGTTTCACTTGGTTTTAAATTACTAGGTTTTTGCTGTCCTTATATCTATTTATCTGGTTTGTTGCCAACGTCTCATACGGTAAATTGCTTTAATTAAGTTTCACGAATAAGAAGTTCGTGTTTCATGTAAATGAGGACTCTACATAATTGACAAGAAAACAAAGAAAAACAATCATTAGATTTCTCTAGTTAGATAATAAGAAACTTTAAATATTAGGTTCCAGTTCAACAGCTTGCCACATATGATGAATTCATGGTAAACTCCTGTAGATAGACTTACCATCAATATGCTATGGAGCCTGGAATTTCTTGTAGGGCATTCGGGAATGTGTATAAGAACAATTTATATCCACAATTTCTTCTCATTTTTCTTGGTTGGGTTAATATATTGTAATTTGCATTGATAATGCTAGGGACCATGGCTGAATGAAAATCTGAATGGCAGTGTAAATATTTGTGAAGTTTTTTGGAGGATGTCAATGGCAGTACAAACACTTGTAGTAGTTTAGTAGAGGAGGATGTCAAGCTTCACTAGAGGGTTTAGGGTTTTGTATTTGAATTTTATGCTCGATTGCAGGAAGACTGAGTTTTTATACAAAAAGGTTATGTGGTTATTCACATGGGTGTCTTCTTTGTGGATAATGCATGGTTATTCACTTTTGTGGGTGAGGTTTCTTTACTTTGATTCTTCTTGCTTGCCTTGTATTCTTTATTCGGTTGCCAAAATGTTTTGTTTTGATAGGAACTTATGATAGTGTTTCATGCTAGCTCCTCATACTTAGGTTGAAGCATAGCTGTTCGAGGTATTTAGGTTCTTAGCTTGAGTCAAGGAGTTGAAAGTTCATTTCACCATCAAGAAACTACTCTTCAGTAGCTAGTAAATGTTTTAGGTTTTGTCCCTTTATTTTTTCAAGAACTGGATTCTCTTTTGTAATTGCTAAGGTGAAAGCCATTGTAAATCTATGGTGTTGCCTCTTAACCTCCAAGAGTTGTGTAGGCTGCTGGGGCAGCGCCGCCTTTGATCTCAAAAGCTGAAGCTTAATGTCTATCCTTTTCCTGTCAAGCTGTGAAGTTTGTTCTGAGGCCATAAATCCATCAATAGTTATGTATATAATCACTTCAGTTGTGCACATTGTTCGTTGTTCATTGGAAGTTTTTATTTTTATTTTTTTCCTGGGGGAACATAGTTAACTAGAAATTATTATGTTTATGGTTCTTCATCCACCAATGCAGAAAATGTTCCTTTTTTCCATTTGGAAAATTTATTAGCAACAGCTTGACATGGAGTGTTTCATCATGCTCAAACATGAGCTACCCATGGAGTCTAGATATTAGAAACCTTAAAGAGTTAGCTGGGGCGTAAAGTTAATTCCTAGAAGAAAATTTTCTAATGAAAGCTTGGTGATTGAAAGTTGTTGGTGAATTTTTCGTACCTGCCTATTCTGTATCTAAATATGAGTGGTGACAGACATTGCATGGGGGATCGAAATGTACCGTTTCCTTTGGGAATGGTAAGACAGTTAAGTCTATTTTTAGAGGGTTTGGGGATGATCCATGGAATATAATTTCAAAAGATAACTACCCAAAGAAAGAACCTTCTTAAACTACATTATCTGGATGCACCGTTCATTCCTTTTGTGGAGTAATAGAAAGTCCTTAAACTATAATTTCATTGCTCAAGAACCAATAGATGTAAATTTGTAGAAATAATAGAAAGTCCTTGTCCATTCCTTTTGTGGAGTAAAATTGGTTGCATAAGGTGAAAGGTTTTTTACTTTGTTACAAGTATCATGATATGTTGTACCCTAGAAGATGTATTGAAGCATATTAGTTTTTTGGGCTATGCTGTTATTTTATTTGCTTCTTGATGCTGTTTTTTTTTTTTTTTTTACTTGTTACCACACCTTCCCTATAGACAAAGAAAGAATGGTGGGACAATTCTCATTATGGGATAGATGATTTAATTTCTGTTTCCATGAGATCATATATTTGATTTTATGCATGCAGGATAAGGTTGAGTAAATTTCATTGCTCAAGAACCAATAGATGTAAATTTGTAGAAATAATAGAAAGTCCTTGTCCATTCCTTTTGTGGAGTAAAATTGGTTGCATAAGGTGAAAGGTTTTTTACTTTGTTACAAGTATCATGATATGTTGTACCCTAGAAGATGTATTGAAGCATATTAGTTTTTTGGGCTATGCTGTTATTTTATTTGCTTCTTGATGCTGTTTTTTTTTTTTTTTTTACTTGTTACCACACCTTCCCTATAGACGAAGAAAGAATGGTGGGACAATTCTCATTATGGGATAGATGATTTAATTTCTGTTTCCATGAGATCATATATTTGATTTTATGCATGCAGGATAAGGTTTAGTAAATTTCATTGCTCAAGAACCAATAGATGTAAATTTGTAGAAATAATAGAAAGTCCTTGTCCATTCCTTTTGTGGAGTAAAATTGGTTGCATAAGGTGAAAGGTTTTTTACTTTGTTACAAGTATCATGATATGTTGTACCCTAGAAGATGTATTGAAGCATATTAGTTTTTTGGGCTATGCTGTTATTTTATTTGCTTCTTGATGCTGTTTTTTTTTTTTTTTTACTTCTTACCACACCTTCCCTATAGACGAAGAAAGAATGGTGGGACAATTCTCATTATGGGATAGATGATTTAATTTCTGTTTCCATGAGATCATATATTTGATTTTATGCATGCAGGATAAGGTTGAGTTTTGAAACATGGCTATTGGGGTGAATGTTTAAATGTTAAAGAAGAGGTTTGTTTCTAGTTACAAATTGGATTTAGAGAAGGATTCACATGATTGTATGCTTGGTATGGAATCGCAGGCATGTAAATCTTTAACTTGATTCTTATTTCTTGTAGGCACTAATTTTCTTCTCACAAAGCTTTAGCCGCTGTGTTTTTGGCTTGGATTATCTATGCCTGGCAACGAAGTTGGAGACAGGATCCATAATTTCCTTGGAGGAGAGAGTTTGTCTCAGGGCCAGCATCACTCTCAGGTCTTTGATGGTACCTGGTCTGGCTTAAATAACAATCAGTGGGTTGGAAGCCAGAGACAAGTTGGCGGGCATCTTGTTTCCAGTTTGAAGAATTTCAGTTTACATCAATTAGGTAATAATCAAGATATCTTGATCGTTTAGTTTCTGCTTGCTTTTGCTGCAACAGTTTCCATGATGTGATTACAGTGCATTGTTATTACATGCTTCTATACCACTGTTTAGCTGACGTGACTATATTTTTTGACATTAGCTGATGCTGACAGAGGACAAAGTGGTCAGTCTTCAAGCCTGCAGCATGGCCTGAACTTTACACAGTCAGGTCTGAGGCCTGAAAGTGTCAGAAGTCAATCTCAAAATCAATCATCAAATGTAAATGGCTATATGCAAGGGCATCAGGCTTTCCAGACAAGGCAGAATGAAACGAACTTTTTGGGAGTGGATACAGCATCTCGGGGCCCTGATCTTCATAAGAAAAATCCAATGAGATTGGATGCTGCTGAATCACCAGTAAATTATGATTTTTTTGGTGGGCAACAGCAAATTAATGGACAGCATCATGGCATGATCCAGCCTTTGCCGAGGGAACAAGCAGAGAGGACTGACATGCAGCTGTTACAGCAACATGCCATGCTTAAGAAAATGCAAGAATTACAGAGGCAGCAACTTCCAAACTCACAGTTTCAGCTACCAGGAGCAAGACAGTTGAGTTCTGTGAATCAGGTTTCCTCTGTTGTAAAACAGGGATCAGATAGTGTTTCTCTTGCTCCAATAAATGGTGTTCCTGTCCATAATGCTTCGAATTATTCGTGGCAGACAGAGAACATGAACGAAAATGTAAATGCAAATTGGCTGCAGGATGGTGCCACTCCAATCATGCAAGGATCATCTAGTGGATTTTTGTTTTCCCCTGAGCAAGGCCAGGTGCATTTGATGGGTTTGGTTCCTCGACAAGTTGATCAGTCATTTTATGGGATCTCTACTAGTGGTCCAATAGTAGATCAATATCAATATTCTTCTGTCCAAATGGATGAGCCTTTAATGCAGCAGGTGCAAGCCAGCAGTAATTCCTTTCCAGGTAATCAGTATGCTATGTTTCAAGATCAAGTTAGCTTGCAAGATGGGTCTTTGGTTTCTGGACAGGGCGACCTGGGAAAAAATGTCCTTGGTGCTGCAGCTGGTCAAGGTTTAAATAATGGATTTCTTTCAGAAAATTTGCAGCAAATGACTATCCTACCAAAAAATGCAGTGATGCAGGAATCTAGTGGGAGGCAAGGACATCCTGGTCCCTCAGAAACATCCCTCAGGAAGTCATCGATTCAGGCTGACCCCCCTCAGGCTGTGGCTACCCTAGATCCGACTGAAGAAAAGATATTGTTTGGTTCAGATGACAGTGTGTGGGATATGTTTGGAAAGAGTGCCAATATGGGCTCAGTTTTGGATGGTATGGTCTCTTCTGGGGCATTTCCTTCACTGCAAAGTGGAAGTTGGAGTGCTCTTATGCAGTCTGCTGTAGCAGAAACCCCTAGTAACGATATTGGGATACAGGAAGAGTGGAGTGGTTTAGGCATGCAGCATAACGAACCTGCAAGTGGTAACATGCCTTCATCAATTGTCAACTATGGCAGCAAACAGGAATCTGCTTGGGCTGATAACAATTTTCTGCCTGCCTCAACACTGAACTCTAAACCTTCTCCCATGTCTCAGAGATTTGTTAGAGAGTTAACAGAAGACAGTAGCAAACGGCTAGGTTGCAGTTCTTTACGAAAGCACGTAGCTGAAAGTGCTAAATTCTTAGGAAATGCTTCTCACTCTCCCGGTATGCAAGTTACTGCAAACAGTTTTTCAGGTCACCAACAAGGATTGGCCATACATAGTCCTCATGGTCAGCCACAGAATGAACCAAATGGTTGGAAATCCATTGATACTGCATCACATGGTGTTGGTACCATATCAAAAAGTCAGGATATTCAAAGGTCCTTGCAACCTTCTCAGAATAGTGATCAGAGAGGTGCTATGTATAAGGAGAGAGGTCATAGTTCTGGTTTTGATCTTAGAAATATTAAATCAGGGAATGTGAATTCTGGCTTGGGAAGCCTACAGGTGAATGGGGTAGCCTCTGATCTGGATAATTTTGCTGAAATTACAGATAAAAGAACCACAAGGGTCACCAAGGAAAGCAGCCAACAACTTCCAAACAGTCGTAATCTTCATCTCTGGAAAAGCGTTGATTCTCAAGTTAACCGTGGACTAAGCAGGGTTCCAGTAGAATATCAGCAAATTCAGGAAAGGAGCCCTGAAAATTTGGATTCATCTGGAAATAATTGCTTGGACAAGGGAGCATCTGGAGTAAATGTTTCAGGGGATCTCAATGTCAAAGAAACTTCTAATGACAGTTTTTGCTCCAACTTACCACAATATACTTCCACTGGTGGTACGAGAGACAATGTTTGGCTGGATGTAAATGATTTACAAGGAGGAAAACAGAAGTCATCTGCTCATATTAGTCATAAATCTTCTGTGACCCGTAAGTTTCAGTATCATCCTATGGGGGATTTAGATGTTGAGATCGAACCTTCTTATGGAACTAAAAGTGTTGCACATTCACGAGCAACGTCCCAACACGTTTCTCAAGGATTGAAGGGTCATGACAAGGGATACTCTGGGCAGTCACAATTAACTGGTCATGCTGGTGGAGAGGCTACAGAAGTTGAGAAGGTTATTTTATTTGTTTGGTCATATATGTAAATAGTGTGCAATTTGCCTACTCTTTTTCTCTGTCTTTACCTGTGATGAACTTTCCTTTATCTTTTTGGAATAACTTAGCCTTTGGAAGACAAAATAGTTGTATATTAACTTTCTTTTTCTGTATATTAGGGTTGTTTTCCTGGCGTTAAAGTAGACAAGATACCCTCAAAAAGTTCAAATCCTGGTTCTGCACCTGACAGATCTTTTGGTGGGTTTGTGCCAAAGAAGACATATCCAACAAGGTAGTTCAACTGTTGCACTTCTCAATTTTTTAGCTTGACCTGAATTCATAGCTTTTCTTCCGACCAAAACAAAGAAAGGAATTCCTGGCGCTTTTTTTTTTGTTGATGTAAGCTTGGCTATTAAAAATTTCTTCTGCTGATAAAAAAAAAAGAAAAGAAAAAAGCTTTTGGGTTTTTAAAAGTATTGAATAAAAACCTAGCATCATTGTGTTAATATTTGAAATCTAATTTTGATTTGGTAACCCTGAACATCTGCTTTCCTTGTATTATTTTGGTGCTGGTTTACTTGTTTACATTCTATTGAGCTCTGAATCTTCTCAATGTTTGCAGTCAAAATATACTGGAGCTTTTTCAAAAGGCTGATCCGCCAAAGGAGTGTGGTACTGCAACACGCTTAAGCTCTTCTGAACACAATCAATCATCTGAAATGCCTGATGCAGAAACTTCTGATGGATCAGTGGGTCAGTTTCAGCATAATAAGCCTATTGCTTCTCAAGGTTTTGGTTTACAACTAGGGCTCCCATCCCAAAAGTTTACTATTCCAGATCGTGCAATTTCATTGCAGAGTTTCCCTCAAGGAGTTAATTCTCCAAATTTAGTTCACGGCTCTTCTGAGGAAGGAAGGAAAGGTCATACATGGTTGGATACTATTGCTTCTGTTCAGTCCTTGACTCATGGAGCATCCCATGGAGATAGGAGTAATGTGTCAAGTGTCTCTGGTCAAACCAGCAACAAAGCCTCACAAAATACTATGGAGGCCAATGTTTCTGCAGGTTTTACCTCTTACAATCCTCATTCAAAAAGTCATCTCCAAAGCCAGCACGTCAGTAGTGTTGGCAGTCAAGGAACACCAAAGGAATATGTCAATGCACCTTTTGGTGTTTTGGCATCTCAGATGAAGCAGACTGATGATTCTTCTGTGAGAGCTCAAGCTAGTCAAGGAAGGAAATCAGCACCTTGCATGCCCAAAACTGCTCCTGGTGAGAATCTTGCTTCTTCAGAGGCTTCTTGGCCTAGTAGTAGCAACGAAATCAATGCAAGGGGTCCAGGCCAGCATTTTCCAGTCTTGGAGGCTTCTTTACCTTCTACTACATCTGAATCTTTACAGGGTGCTTTTACAAAAAATATGCCTAATTTACATGCAAGTGTCTCAGCCCCACAACATCTATTAGGAGCTCAGAGTGCTCTGGCCTCACAAAATTTGTTTAAGCCTAATCATCAGTCAAATATTAAGTCCGAAGCATCTCATCCTGGATCAAAAAAGCTAGATGATCAAATTGCCCAGGTAGTAGGTAGTGGTCGATCTGAGTTCCCTGCAGACTGTGCTAAACTGCAAAGCTTTGTTGGAGAAAAGCCACCTGCAAACGCCCAGCAGGTATTGCGAGAGAACGATGCCAGCCAAAATCTTGCAGCCATGCAAAGAGATATTGAAGCTTTTGGCCGTTCTTTAAGACCGAATAATGCTGCAAACCAGAATACTTTATTGTTGCATCAGGTGCAGGCCTTGGAAAACGTAGAGATTGATCCGAGTAATAGGAGTGTCAAAAGATTTAAAGGTCCAGACTCTGGTTTGGATGCTCAGCTGGTTGGTTCCCATGGTCAGGAGGAACAATCTTATGGATCCAGTACAGTGATGGGAGATGCTGCAGTTAACTTTTCATCAGATCCTTCTGGAAATTCTAAGATGCCAAGATTTTCATCGAACACTGGAGATGACAATGAAAGACAGTTATCTTCTAGTGATATGCTGGCATCTTCTCAGAATGATTCCCAGCATTTCCCCAATGCTAATAATCCAGCTGCTGTTCTCAAGGGTGAACACTCTCAGATCAGTCCCCAGATGGCTCCGTCTTGGTTTGATCGGTATGGGATGTTCAAAAATGGGCAAATGCTGCCTGTATACGATGCTCAGAAACTTGCCATGATGAAGGCTACAGAAAAAATATTTACTGTTGGTAGACCTGACAGCTTGCATCCTCTTCATTCAAGTGAGCAGGTTAATGCTGCTGCTAGTCAGTTGGATAATGCCCAGCAAAGCTCAAACCTGTTGCCCGTAGCAAGTGATCATTTCTCCCCCCACTCTCTGTGTCCTGATCTCACAAATCAGAGTTTGGTTGTTGTGAGAGCCAAGAAGCGTAAAAGTATGACATTTGAGCTTCTATCATGGCATAGAGAAGTGACACAAGGTCCTCAAAAGCCTCAGAACATCAGGTATTTGAGATGTGTTCAATTTACATGTGTTCAATTTGATGTAATTACTTTTAACAGTATCTATGTGAATGACCACAAGCACTAAAACATTTCCAATTATAAATTGCTAATATGAAAAAAATAGTTTCTCTCTTTTTCGCGCTGTCATTATGTTTTTCCTTTCCATTTTTTGGAATTATGTTGAAATTTTTTGTTGACCACAGCGTGGCAGAAGCCGAATGGGCGCATGCAGTGAATCGCTTGATCGAGAAGGTGTCTTTGGTGTTCAACTGTCTTTTATTTTGTGTTATTCCTTAGTCTCCGGCCGTTCTCATCTCAAGGACATTGATCTAAATTGCAGGTTGAAGATGAACCTGAAACAATTGAAGAATGGTCACCAGTGCTTAGAACGAGAAGAAGGCTTATATTGACAACACAGCTTATGCAACAACTACTTCGTGCTCCTCTAAGAGTAGTTTTTTCTACAGATGCTAGCAAAAACCATGAGACTGTGGCCTATTTTGTTGCCAGATCAGTTTTAGGAGATGCATGCTGCACATCATATGTCCCTGAAAGTGATACAGCTGATCCTCCTGACGGTGGATGCATGTAAGAACATGTTAATTTTATTTGAAATATTTGAATACTGTTTTTGTAGAAATCAGAGTATTTTTTTTATACTAAATAGAACATAAATCAGAGTTTTTATATACAACCTATGACACTACTTTAGGAAACTCTAAGTTAGGAAAGATACTAAATAGGAGATATGATCCCTTAAAATAAGGGATTTTAATAAAGAAAATATCTACAAAATATTCCTAAAATATTCACAGAATATTCCTACACTCCCCCTCAAGCTGGAGAATATACATTGTATAATCCCAGCTTGAATAGGAATTTATTGAACACAGGTTTTGGCAAAGCCTTGGTAAGAATGTCTGCAATCTGTCCTTCTGAAGGAATGTAAGAAAGAGTGGCTGTCTTTTTGTTGACTTGATCAGCAATAAAATGCCTATCAATTTCAACATGCTTTGTTCGGTCATGTTGAACTGGGTTCTTGGCAATCTGAATGGCAGATTGATTATCACACAAAACTTCAAAGTGATCCTCCTGATTTGTGCCAAGTTCTTTTAGTAATTTAAGTAGCCAAATTCCTTCGCATATCCCCAAAGCTAGTGCTCTAAATTCAGCTTCAGCACTACTTCTTGAAACAACAGATTGTTTCTTACTTCTCCAAGTTGTAAGGTTACCCCAAACAAAAGTGCAGTACCCACTAGTGGATCTTCTTTCAGTGAGATCTCCAGTCCAACTAGAGTCTGTAAAAATCTTAACAGTTCTGTCTTGTGTCTTCTTAAACATTAAGCCGTGTCCTGGAGTTTTCTTCAAGTACTTGAGAATTCTATTTGCTGCTGCCATATGCTCTTCAGTAGGATTAGTCATGTGTTGACTTATCACATTTACGGGAAAAGCTATATCTGGCCTTGTCAAGGATAAGTAGATTAGTTTCCCAACTAACCTTTGAAATTTCTCTCTGTCTACTAAGGACTCATCTTCTTTATTGAATCTCAAGTTTGCCTCCATTGGTGTATCAGCCGGCTTACAGCCAAGAAAACCAGTTTCTTTGAGTAAATCAAGTACATACTTTCTCTGGTTGATCACAAGTCCTTCTTTTGATCTTGCCACCTCCATTCCTAGGAAATACCTTAGCTTTCCCAAGTCCTTGGTTTCGAATTCCCTGTTTAACAACTTCTTCAAATTGCTAATCTCTTCCTCATCATCTCCAGTAAGAATGATGTCATCCACATACACAATTAGGATAGCTTTCTTATTTGTAGAAGTTACCTTGATGAAAAGCGTATGATCGGCAAGGGACTGCTTGTAGCCATTTTGAAGAATGACTTTAGTGAACCTCTCGAACCAAGCTCTGGGTGATTGTTTTAACCCGTATAGAGACTTGTTGAGCTTGCAAACCTTGTTGCTGCCTTCAATAGACTTTGAGCCAGGTGGCAATTGCATATAGACTTCTTCCTCAAGCTTGCCATTAAGAAATGCGTTTTTTACATCAAGTTGGTGTAATTTCCAATCGCAATTTACAGCCAAACTTAGGAGTACTCGAATAGTGTTAAGCTTTGCCACAGGTGCAAAAGTTTCTGTGAAGTCTATCCCATATGTTTGCGTGAAACCTCTGGCCACTAGTCTAGCTTTGTATCGTTGGATACTGCCATTGGAGTTATACTTTACAGCAAAGATCCATTTACAGCCGACAGCCTTTTTTCCTTGAGGAAGGTCTGTAATGGTCCAAGTAGCATTTTTCTCTAGTGCACAAATTTCCTCTTCAACAGCCCTTCTCCATTTTGGATCCTTTAGAGCTTCAGCTATGCTTGTGGGAACCTGTTCTTTATCCAAAGTTGCTGTAAATGCTTGAAAAGACGGCATCAATGAATTATAACCAGTAAATTTTTCAATAGGATGCTTGGTGCACTGTCTAACCCCTTTTCTAATAGCAATAGGAAAGTCATCTAGAGTAGTGGACTTACTGATTTCTTCTTCCATTTCGGCAGCTGGACCCAAATCCAATTCTCGGCAAGAATCAGATTGCAAAACAGTCTCAGGGATATGTCTTCTTTTTCTTGTGTAGACACGAAGCTGTTTGGGTGATGGTGTTTTTTGAAGACTGTCAATTGGAGTAGGTGTATTTTCAGGAAGAGTGTTTAAAGTGGGTGTAGGTGAATTAGTCATAGGTACTACAGGAGAATCAATGGGAGCATTCACAGGTGACAGATCTGCAGGTAATGGCGAACAAGATGGCAATTCTGAAGGTTGAGAATGAAGATTAGAAGGAGATACCTGTTGTGGCTGAAAATCACTCCATGTTTCCCCCTGAATTTCAGCCTGAGTGAAATAGGAATCCTGCTCATAAAATGTTATATCCATAGTGGTGAAAAATCGTTTAGAAGGAGGATGATAGCATTTATAACCCTTCTTAAGTGAAGAATACCCAACCAATACACATTTTAAAGACTTAGGATCTAACTTGGACTTATTAGGAGCAATATTTTGGATAAAAACAGTGCAGCCAAAAATTTTAAGTGGCAGAATGGAGGAGATAGGCTTAAAATGAGGAAAGTGCTGCAAAAATATAGATTGAGGCGTTTGAAATTTTAAAACCTTACTAGGCATCCGGTTGATTAAATATGTGGCAGTTAATAAGGCTTCCCCCCACAAATATTTAGGAACATTAGTGGTAAATAGAAGAGAACGAGTAACTTCAAGAAGGTGCCTATTTTTTCTTTCGGCAACGCCGTTTTGCTGTGGGGTTCCAACACAAGAACTAATCTGAACTATGCCCTTTTCCTTAAAAAAATCACCTAAAGACCTAGCAAAAAATTCACTGCCATTATCAGATTTAAAGAGCTGGATTTTAGACCCAAATTGAGTGAGAACCATGTTATAAAATTGCACAAAAACACTAGCAGTTTCAGATTTATCTTTCAGCAAATAAGTCCAAGTTATCCTACTGTGATCATCAATAAAAGTGATAAACCACTTACAATTATCAGCATTCTTCACCCGAGAAGGGCCCCAAATATCACTATGGATCAAAGCAAAAGGGTAAGAAGGCTTGTATGTAGAAGGAAAATAAGATGATTTAGTATGTTTGGCAAGAGAGCAAACTTTGCAAGAAAAAGAATTAGGCCTTTTATTAATGAATAGAGCAGGAAACAATTTTGCAAGGTATTGGAAACTAGGATGGCCTAAACGAAAGTGCCATAACATAACAGTATCAACTTTTCCTAAAGCGGTAAATGACTTGGAGATCTCGATTTTAGGAGAGGTAGGGAGGATGTAGAGACCATTATGCAAGCTGGCCTTACCAATCATCTTCTTCGAGTTCAGTGCCTGCAAAGTACAATCACGATCATTAAAAATTACAGAGCAGTGCAAGTCTGTGGACAATTTACTAACAGAGATGAGATTGCACGCCAGATTTGGTACAAAGAGAACATTTTTAAGTGCAATCTGTTCATTGAGAATAACAGTGCCATGTCCCTCTATTTTGCACAAGGTACCATCAGCCGTTTTGACAGCTTTACCAAAGGTATGGAAAAAATTGTGAAACAATGCCTTGTTACCAGTCATATGATCCGTAGCACCAGAATCGAGGATCCAATTAGGAGTCAACTGGGAGGAGAAAAATGCAGTAGAAGAAAGGTTACCTTCTGGATCTTTTATGACCAGATTACCTTCACAAGACCCTTCAAGAAAATTGTTGCCATTCAATCGATGGCAGGTGATAGTCAGACCAGATGAATCTGATGGAGCATCGGAACCAGAAAAATTTTCTGGATTTGAAGTAATCTCCGAAGTAGGAGAAGGAGTTTCGGACATGGTCTAGGTTGAAAAAGAAATCGTAACCTAAGCTGATACCATGTAGAAATCAGAGTATTTTTTTTATACTAAATAGAACATAAATCAGAGTTTTTATATACAACCTATGACACTACTTTAGGAAACTCTAAGTTAGGAAAGATACTAAATAGGAGATATGATCCCTTAAAATAAGGGATTTTAATAAAGAAAATATCTACAAAATATTCCTAAAATATTTACAGAATATTCCTACAGTTTTTACCAGCTCTCATCTGAGGGCATTATTGTTTGTCATATCAACTATCCTTGTGATGATTCTTTTGTTGTTAATTTGCTGTTAGCCTCTCTGAAAAGCTTAAGGAGGAGAAAAATGAGTCCATCTTAAAGGCTGCAGAAGAGATTATTGTCAGGACAAAGAAGCTGGAGAATTATTTACAGAGGTAAGTCACATCTAGTTTTTACCAATTTTTTATGCATAATATCTCCTGTTAATCTTTTGCAACACTGATATTAATATGAACCCTTCATTTTGTTTACTAAGCTTGACGTTAAATGATGTGGTCAGAACTTCTCAGACCACCATTAAATTTAATTATATTGTTGTCTCACACGGAAGGGTTTACTTGTCACATCCATGGATGGCATTAGTTGTCCTTTTTTTTCTTATACTTGTAGTTTCCCCAGCACAGGCTCAATTATCCGTTGGATTTTAGATTAAGAAGCATTCTGCCTGTTGAAAAGTCTGGGCTGATACGAATTTCTAATTTATCATATGATTATATGTTCCCATTTCTATTAAAACCACAGGAGCTGATTTTGTAGTGGAGGCAGAGGATGCAAACTGCTATTACTTTGCAATTGAGTATTTTATTTGACTTTGAGGGAAGGATGCATCATTTCATATACCATACAGAGGCTTTTTATTCTTATTTTTCTTTGATTTGCATTTTATTGGAAGATTTTATTTGGGTCTAGACTGAACCTCTGTTCATTTGTTTTAGATTTTTAGTTCGTTTGGTTGCCCGATATTGGCCCCATTATTTGTTTTACCCTAAGCTCTTGTTTTATCCTGACTCGGGTGTCACGGTCTGTGTCTAATAGTAGTGTGTTTGTTTTTTACCTCAACTTTTTTCATATATTTGAATGATTGTACCCCCATTTTCCATTTTCGAATTGCGGGCAAAGCTATTTGTCGAAAACTAAGAAGTTTGGTAACATCTAACATATGGTTTTCTAATGTTTCGTCTTTGTCATGCAGTCTGGACAAGAGAGCCTCAATCTTGGACTTAAGAATAGAGTGTCAGGATCTAGGGAAGGTTTCTGTCATCAATCGTTTTGCCAAGTTCCATAGCCGGGGGCAAGGTGACGGGGCTGAAACCTCGTCATCTTATGCAATTACTAGTTCTTACAAATTCTTCCCCCACAGATATGTTACTGCACTACCAATGCCTAGGAATCTCCCCGATAGGGTACAGTGTCATTCACTTTGATCAGTAGCTAATTGATTTTCCCCTTATTTTCGGCCAACCGGTTCTTGCGGCACCACCTTCATCAAACTTAAATATTTCACCACACAAATGGAAACGTAGGAGAAGAATGTGCGGTTTTAAACCAAGGAAGGCTCATAGAATCTCTTCACTGGTGCATGATTTTTGAGAAATTAATATATAAGTTGGTCAGTGAGTGTAGGCCATTGGTGCCTCTTGATTTTTGGGTGAATTGGGGGAGAATAGAAGAGCTTTGTTTCTGATAATTCAACATATAGAAAGCTGAATATTCAGGTAATTAAAGTGTAATTTATTAAAAGCCTTTTGGATGATTGGTCCCTTCCCATAATAGCTGTCTCATCTTTTGTTCTCTTTCAGACAGGCAGTGGAAGGGGCTGGGGCTTAGGGAATTGGTTGGCGATGTTTACAGTATAAAATGTTCCAAAGCCTTCAATCAGCTATTACCCTTTTATATCGGGATTCAAAGGTGAGTGTAATATGTTGGTATATGTTGTTACCACTATATTTTTTCATATATATATATTTAAGGTTACAACATGAATATTTTTTTAAAAATAGTTTAAAAGTTCGGATAGCTTTAGGCTCTCTAATGTCTGGGAATTTCTTTTTTCAATTTGGTAAGTCTAGAATCTGACATTTCTTCTTAATATGATGTCACTCTAACATGCCAGTCTTAAAAATATATATATATAAAAATAATTTTTTTATATAATAACATATTAGTCATTCAATTTTTGTGGTGTTAATATAAGTAAATAAAAAATATATCCTTTCTCTATTGTCTCTTCCCTCCCTAACCACCATTCCTATCAGTCAATATTTGGTGAACGTGTCACGTTATTAGTTTTAAAATTTATTTATATGATATATTTAGTTATTTATATAACAATTTTTATAACAACTGTCAATCTTTATTACATAATAACATATACTCAATTTGCATGGGTATGGTTACTAACGTAAGAGGATTTGGGTTTGAGTAATTTGAATTGTATTATTCTTCTATTTATAAATTAGGGAGAGATTAGATGGTTCAAAGTATCGTGCTAAAAAGAGCAGATATGATTAGAATTTATAATGAGATTATTCAAAAATATAAATAGCATCTTATAGAAATAATAAAATTTATAACATCTATTTATAGAAGTTCTAGTATTTGGTTACAAATTTTTAAAGTTTGAGAATAATCAGTTAAATGTTTTAGAAACTTGTCCAAGAATTTTCGCAAGTTTAATCCATCTAAAATCACGTTTTATTAATTTTATATAAAAATAATTTTAAAAATAAAAATACACTAATAATAATACAACTTATTTTGGGCTATTTTTTTGAAGAAATTTAAATTAATTCATTAATTACAAAAATGATTTAAGGGAAAATTTATATATATAAATGATTTAAAGTCTACAGTTATTGCCTGTTGCTTGACACACCATTGACACCACCTTCTATTGATACTCAATTATTGATTTTTTTAAAAAATTAATTTTTTTGGGTGCCATCATTGTTTCAAACTGAACAGTATGTAAATAAAAAAAATAATTTACTGATAGATGTCGGTGACATTGGAAAATATTTAAAAAATAATAAATTTTTTTGTATTGTCGAAATATTAGGCAATATCGATGTCGAGAGAAATTTTTTAAAGGGTGTCGTTAGTGGGTCAAGCAGCATTGAAGAGTTAAAAGAAATGATTTTTTTTAGGTGTCGTAGATATGTCAGGCGGCATTAGTATATATTTTAAAAAAGTGACTTGAAATGAACAAAAAAAATCGAAAAAAATTATTAGGTGTTAGGGGTGGAAGCTTGTAATTTCGTTCGATGATTTGAATGGTGAGGCGTCGTGTTTAATCACGAGGAATAACATATCTTCGAGTGGTGACGTTTCGACGGTGTGAAACAAAGATTGAAGAAAGAATTGTTTGAAGCTTTGATCATTATTTTATAAGATTTGGAACTGACTAATGGGAGGTTTGAATTGAAGAAGTTAACGAGGAGGAAATTTCTTCTTTATTGTCGAAATTGGCATGAAAGGTCATTGTAAATGGTGACATTGATGGCTATTGAATACCGCGGTTATAGTTTTTAATTGAGAAGAAAAAAATAAAATAAAATAAAATAAAAAACAAAAATTACTACGTGAAAAGAAAGAAAAAAGAAAGAAAAAAAAAGCATAATAGAAAGGAAAGTAATGTAAATTTAATGAGAATTAAATGATAATTTGGAAAAAAAAATAAAAGCATTTAATTTTGAGACGTAAATTTAAAGGAAAAAATATTTAATGAGAATTAAATGAAAATTTTAATGTTAGTGACAACTTTTGAGAAAATACTTAATGGGAAATTAAATGCATATTTTAAAGTTGGTGATAATTTAAAATATATATACATATATATATTTAATGGTAAAATAAATGGGAATTTTAAAGCTGATGACAACTTTTTAAAAAAGAATATTTAAAGGAAAAAATATTTAATGAAAATTTTAATGGAAATTAAATGTTCACAGTTAATTTTCACTAAATTTATTTTAAAGTTGGTGAGAATTTTTTTTAAAAATATTTAAAGAAAAACAATATTATTATAAGAATCTCTCAAATTTTAATTTAAAATAGGTTAAATTATCAAAATAGTTATTTTTGTTTTCTTCAGGTTACATTTTAGTCACTTATGTTTAAAATGTTACGTTTTATTCATTTACGTTATTGTGTTGTAACATTTTAGTCACTGAGTGTTAATTTCTGTTAACGGTGTAACGGTAAGCTGACGTGGCATGTTAATTCATCATTTCAAATGAAAATTTTAGATTAAATTATACAATTGGTACATATATATATTTTTCATTTTGAGCAATTTAATTTTTTCTTTTACGTTAAAAGAGATGGAGAAGGGTGTAACACCTCAAACTCGGCCTAGACGTTAAGACCAAGTCTGAAGGGTTACATTAACGTTATTAGGAATACCAACTTTTATGAACACAGTTAAAGACCATCTAATAGATTTTAAGCATTCCTAAAAACCTAGTTGATAATTTAACAATCTTAGAATGTTATAATACGAAGAAAATACTAAAATTACTGATAATATAAAAACGGTGATATAGCAGAATGACCGAGCTTCCGTTACGCCGACCTGATCAAGACTGTGAGTTACTTGAAATTCAGACAACAGGCAAGGATGAGTTGATAACTTCATGTGCAAAACAAACATAAAGTCTCTAATGGCCTAAATTCAAAATTATCGGAACAGTGGTTTCGTAACCACAAATCCGATTTAAAGAGAAATTTATTTCAATATTTTTGCATAAAAATTGTTATGATAGAAAAATCGTATGAAAATATTGATAGAAAAATTTTACCGATTTAGTGATTAGATAAAAAAGAAATTATTGAAGAAATTGGGTAAAAACAAGGTATCGAGACCTCTATCTCGTAAAACCGAGTCAAAAATAATTTTATAAATATTTATGAAATGTTATTAATGTGGTATTAAAATTTTCGTTAGGAAATTTTAATGTTTGGGTAGTCAATTAAATGAAAAGGATTAAATTGTAATAGGTGTAAATTGCTAGAATGATTAAATAGCTTAAAAGTCTAATGAGAAAGGATTTAAAAGGAATTAGACCCAAAAGTTATTTGGGCTGGACGGCAAGGGTATGAAATCAGCAGAAAAATTGATAAAATAAGGGTAAAATTGGAATATTGAAAAATTAACTAAATAAAACTAGGACTAAATAGGAAATATCTAGATTTCTCTTCATTTCTCTTCAATTCCAGCAGCTAAAAACGCCATAGGAGGGTTCTCTAAGCTGGTATTTCATAATTTTTGCACCAAGTGAGTTAATCCTTTCCTTTTTCTTGTAATTTTTGTGTTTCTAAGACTTTTACAACTAGGTCCTACTATTAAATTTATTAGTTTTTGATTTCATGGATGAAATCGAAAGTCACCATGGTTGAGTGCTGTAAGTTTATGATGAAATAGAATGAAATTAAAGCTTTAATTTGTTTATGAGATGATTTTATTAGGTAATTTCAATAGAAATTGATTTTTAGGACCTAATTGTGAAAATGCTTGGAATTAAAGTCTATTGTTGAAATTCTGATTCCTAAAGGTTGTAAATTAGTTAAAGGTGATAGAATAAAATGTTAATTGAGAAAAATCATCTCAATTGAGAGGCTAATTGAGTAGGGACTAAATTATCATTTATTAAAAGCTTAAGGGAAAATGGTAATAAACAGCTTGCACAAAAACAGTTTGGACAGCAGCAGTAGACTAAATTTGAAAAATCACCATAAATTGTAGAAATCGAATTAGAAGATGAAAAAAATATTGCATTAAAGCTTATTGAGTCTAGTTTCTCATAAAAGAAATAGTGTAAGCAATGGATTTTTAAATTTTGAGATATAATGAATTTTGTGAGACAAGGTCAGAATGAATTCGGGTTCCCCTGTTCTGACTTTGAAAAATCATAAAAAATTGAATAAAAACAATTATGGGCTTAAATTTATATGTCTAGAATCCTTAATGACTCTATTTTTAAGAGAAACAAATGAGAACATTATTTGAATTTTGTATGAAGAGATAATTAATTTTTAGTGAAGAAGGGTCAGAACTATAGACAGCAGAACATGGGTGACTTTAAAGAATAAACTGTACTTATTGGATAAACTAAAAATTCTGAAAATTTTATGGTAAAAATATATATGAGTCTAGTTTTAGGGAAAATTAACAGATCTTAATTTGGAGTTCCGTAGCTCAAGTTATAAATAATTTAGTGACTATGACTCAAGTAGACAGCTTTGAATGAACTATAAATAATAGTTGAATTATAAAGAATGTTGCATATGAACATGAAATGTATTAAATTGATAGTTAAATTTATTTATTTAGATCCGGAAGATTCAAATACGAAGCTAGATCGAGGAAAGGAAAAAGTTCGGGATTAGTAGAATTTTATTGTTTACAAACAAGTATCAAGGTAAGTTCGTGTAACTTGAATTACATTCTTAAATGCTTGAGATTGTATGTTATTGATGTGAATATGATTTGAGTGTTCATTGTATGAAAATTAATGAAACATTGATATATTTGATAAAATGGGAAGAAATCCCGGTTGAATGAAAGGAAAATTCGATGGATCTCTGAAAAAGAATTGACAGTAAAAAGGATCTAGCCCGGACGGGTGATCCTATCCTGATATAGTCTTCCCGAAGAATATGTGTAAAATGGATTTAGCCAGGATGGGTAATCCGAATTAGGGTCTGAATTTAGCCTGGACTGGTAATTTAGATCCAAGCTCATTAGAGTAATTGTCGTTGCAGGGGATTTAGCCTGGACTGGTAATCCCGACAATACTCTATGAGTTTATATTGCAGGGGATTTAGCCTGGACTGGTAATCCCGCTGCAAGGTTGAGGTTCGCGGGAGTGTGCTCTTTGAAATGGAAATGTGCACACATGAATATGAATTGATGGACCCGGAATTGTACACTAAAAGTGTACATCTGAAAATCCATCGAATTTCCGATAAATTCAACGGGATAAGTATAAAAAAATAACAAGGAAATGGAAATTATGGTATTCATGAGCTCATCAACCATGGTATATATTATTGGTACATGGAAATTATTGTACTAACTTGAATGTTGAGTTTGTGCATATTAGGGTAATAATGCATTGAATGGATATATGGATGTTTATTGTATTGTATTGAAAATATTAGGTAAGTATAATTCTTGTTACATGAGCTTACTAAGCACGAAGTGCTTACCCCGTTTCCTTTTTCCCTATTTTGTAGTGTTAAGAGCTCGGAGGTCGGATTTGGTCGGAGACACACACACTGTCAACCTCAGGATTTCGGTATATAAAGAAACTTTATTTTGGAAATCAATGGCATGTATAAGCTAACAAAATAAATGTTAACGTGAAATGAATGTAAAGTTAGCCATTAGTATGGTTAACAAACTTGGTTTTAGATATGTGATGACGTTATCTTATAAATATGCATCAATTTATCTTGAAAATATGTTGAATTGATTAGGTTGATGTGGATTGGTCTCGATTTAATATTGCAGGGAAGGTTAGATATTTACAAAGGGGCTATATTGAATATAAAAAAAATTAATTCGTAAACTCCGGTAATGTCTCGTACCCTATTCCGGCAATGAATACGGGTAGGGGTATTACATTTATTGGTATCAGAGCTACGGTTTAGCCGGTTCTAGGACCGATGTAGCAAATACGGGATTAGCTATACATGCCATTTAAATTATTATTGATAGTGTGATATCTCCTGACCATTTAAAATGTGTTTTTCTTATAGTAATATCATCCGACCGAGCTCAATCTGAGGAAGCTAGGAGTCATGCTCCAGCTTCAGTACAAAGAGAAGAAACTAGCAGTAGAAGGCCCGAGACAGAAGGTCGAGGGGAGGAGGCAAAAACAGCTCTTTCAAATGATGAATGAATGATTTAATCAATATTTAAGAACTAACCCTGTAGTGCAGCAAGTTCAAGCTCCCCCTCCTGCTCCTTCACCGGTTCCCGAGATCCTACAGGGTGCAGGTACTGAATCTGTCAGAAAAGGAAAAGCTCCAGTAGATAAAATTCGAAAATATGGGGCCGAAGAATTTCGAGCAGCAGTTGATGATGATTCTGAACGGGCTGAATTCTGGTTAGAAAACACTACTCGGGTTCTGTAAGAATTATCTTGTACACTAGAAGAATGTCTGAAATATGCCGTCTCACTGCTAAAAGACACAGCTTACCATTGGTGGAATACTAAAGCTTCAGTTGTTCCGAAAGAAGAAATTACATGGGAATTCTTTCAGACCGAGTTCAGAAAAAAATATATCAGCCAGAGGTTTCTCGATCAGAAAAGAAAAGAATTTCTTGAGTTGAAACAGGGTAACAGATCAGTATCTGAATATGAAAGAGAATTTGTTTGATTGAGTAAATATGCTCGAGAATGGGTACAGTCAGAAGCTGAAATGTGCAAACGATTCGAAGAAGAGTTAAATGAAGACATTAAACTACTGATCGGAATTCTTGAAATTCGAGAGTTTGCTACATTGGCAGAGAGAGCTTATAAAGCAGAATAATTGAGCAAAGAAAAGAAACAGGCTGAGAGGGAAGCTCGAATTTTTAGTAAAAGACCGATGGGAAAATCCTAGTTTTCTGCTTCAAAGAAATTGAAGAAGTATCAGGATCGTTCTACTTCAGCCATTGGGTATTCGGGCAGAGAGCGAGGTTCTCAACGCACTAATCCAAGACCTTCTACTCCATCAGTGACCAGTGTTGGTAGTGTTGGCACTCCTAAGCCGAGATGCTAGTACTGTAATAAAGCTCATTTTGGTGAATGTCGATTAAAGAGCGGGGCTTGTTACCGATGTGGTTCTTTTGACCATTTCCTCAGAGATTGTCCAGAAAGAGGTGAAAAAGAAGCTGAACAGATATCGAAGCCGAGTAATCCAGTTGCGAGAGGTAGACCACCTCGACCATCTGGTAATGTCAGTGGTAGCCGAGGAACTACGAAAGATATTGCAGGCAGGTCTGAAGCACGAGCACCTGCTAGGACATATGCTATTCGTGCCAGAGAAAATGCCTCAGCACCTGATATTATTACTGGTACATTTTCTTTACTTGATACTGATATTACTGCATTAATTGATCCTGGTTCTACGCATTCATATATATGTGTTAAACTTGCAATTGTTAAAAATTTACCTGTTGAACCTACTGAATTTGTGGTTAAAGTCTCGAACCCCCTGGGCCAGTCTGTGTTGGTGGATAAAATTTGTAAAAATTGTCCACTGATGGTAAGAGGATATTGTTTCCCGGCTGATTTGATGTTACTGCCATTTGATGAATTTAACGTGATATTGGGCATGGATTGGTTAACCCAGCATGATGCGGTAGTAAATTGTAGACAAAAATATATTGTGCTAAAATGTCAGAATGGTGAGTTACTCCGGGTTAAATCTGATCAGATAGAGGGGTTATCTGATGTGATTTCAGTAATGGCAGCACAAAGGTATGTCAAAAAAAGGTATGATGCTTACTTGGCTTATGTACTCGACACCAAGGTATCTGAGTCAAAGATACAGGCAGTTCCAGTGCTATGTGAATTTTTCGATGTATTTCCAGAGGAATTACCAGGATTTCCATCAGAAAGAGAAGTGGAATTTTCTATAGATTTGATTCCGGGAACTACTCCGATCTCCATAGCTCCATATCGTATGGCTCCTACAGAATTAAAGGAGTTAAATACACAGTTGCAAGAACTTGTTGACAGGGGTTTTGTCCGACCGAGTCATTCACCTTGGGGTGCTCCGGTTCTGTTTGTGAAAAAGAAAGATGGGTCTTTGAGATTGTGTATCGACTACCGGCAGCTTAATAAAGTAACCATAAAGAATAAATACCCGTTACCCCGAATTGATGATTTATTTGATCAGTTGAAAGGTGCTACTGTGTTTTCAAAAATTGATCTTCGATCGGGTTATTATTAGTTACGGGTAAAGGAGTTAGATGTGCCAAAAATAACCTTTAGAACTAGGTACGGGCATTATGAGTTTCTAGTTATGCCGTTTGGGCTAACTAATGCACCTGCAGTATTCATGGATTTGATGAACCGGATATTCAGACCGTACTTAGACAGATTTGTAGTAGTATTCATTGATGATATTTTGGTTTATTCTCGGGATGAAGAAGAACATGCAGAACATTTGAGAATTGTGTTGCAAATTCTGCGAGAGAAGCAATTATATGCTAAATTCAGTAAATGTGAATTTTGGCTTCGAGAAGTGGGTTTTCTAGGACATATTGTATCTGCCGAAGGCATCAGGGTAGATCCAAGTAAAATTTCAGCTATTGTAAATTGGAGTCCACCGAAGAATGTATCTGAAGTTAGAAGTTTCTTGGGTTTAGCTGGTTATTATCGGAGATTTGTATAGGGATTCTCTATGATAGCTTCTCCAATGACTCGATTATTGCAGAAAGATGTAAAGTTCGAGTGGACTGATGAATGTCAACAAAGTTTCAACCGATTGAAAGGCCTATTAACGAAAGCACCTATATTAGTGCAGCCTGAACCGGGTAAGGAATTTGTTATTTACAGTGATGCCTCATTAAATGGTTTAGGTTGTGTTTTGATGCAAGAAGGTAAAGTAATAGCCTATGCTTCAAGACAACTTAAACCACATGAAAGAAATTACCCAGTACATGATCTTGAATTAGTTGCTATTGTATTTGCGCTGAAGATATGGCGGCATTATTTGTACGGTGAGAAATGTCATATTTATACTGATCATAAAAGCTTGAAATATTTGATGACACAGAAAGATTTGAATTTGAGACAGCGCAGGTGGCTTGAACTAATAAAGGACTATGATTTGATTATTGATTACCATCCGGGTAAGGCTAATGTTGTAGCTGATGCTTTGAGCCAGAAATCTCTGTTTGCTTTACGAGCTATGAATACCCGGTTATCATTGACTGATGATGGTTCAATCCTAGCAGAATTAAGAGCTAAACTGACATTTTTACAGCGAATATGTGAAGCTCAGAAGAATGATGAGAAGTTACAAGTTAAACGGGCACAGTGTGAGTCAGGTAATGATTCTGAATTTCAGATTGGTTCTGATGGTTGTTTATTATTCAGAGGTAGGGTATGTGTACCTCAGAATTCAGAGCTCATACAGAAGATTCTACGCGAGGCTCACAGCAGTACTATGTCTGTACATCTGGGGAGTAATAAAATGTATAATGATCTGAAAAAGATGTACTGGTGGTCGGGAATGAAACGTGATATCTCTGAGTTTGTATCAAGGTGTTTAATATGTCAGCAAGTTAAAGCTGAACATCAGGTACCTTCGGGGTTACTTCAGCCAATTACTATACTGGAATGGAAATGGGAAAGAATCACTATGGATTTTGTATCGAGGTTACCTTTGTCTCCGAGGAAAAAAGATGCTATTTGGGTGATTGTAGACCGATTGACAAAGTCAGCTCACTTTATTCCGATACGTATGGATTATTCTTTAGATAAACTAGCTGAACTGTAATATCTGAGATTGTCAGGCTACATGGAGTGCCTGTCTCCATTATATCAGATAGAGATCCCCGATTTACGTCTCGTTTCTGGGACAAATTGCAAGAAGCCTTGGGTACTCAGTTGTATTTCAGCACTGCATTTCATCCTCAGACAGATGGTCAATCTGAGCGTGTAATTCAAGTATTGGAAGATATGCTCCGATGTTGTATACTAGAGTTTGAAGGTAATTGGGAGAGGTATCTACCTTTGATTGAATTTGCTTACAATAACAGTTATTAGTCCAGTATTAAAATGGCTCCTTATGAAGCTTTGTATGGTAGAAAATGTAGAACACCGTTATATTGGACAGAGCTTAGTGAAAAGAAGATACATGGGATTGATTTGATCCGGGAAACAGAAGAAAAAGTAAAGGTTATTCGAGATAGTCTAAAAGCAGCTTCCGATCGTCAAAATCATATGCCGACCTTAAACGAAAAGAGATTGAATTTCAAGTCGGTGACAAGGTATTCCTGAAAGTGTCTCCTTGGAAGAAAGTCATCCGATTTGGTCGAAAGAGTAAACTGAGTCCAAAATTTATCGGGCCATATAAAATCATAGAAAGAATTGGACCGGTCGCTTATCGATTGGCATTATCACCGGAACTTGATAGAATCCATAATGTTTTTCATGTATCTATGTTACGATGATATCGATCAGATCATTCACATGTTATTTCTCCGACAGAAGTGGAGATTCAACCAGATATGACTTACAGTGAAGAACCGGTCAAGATATTGGCACGAGAGACAAAAGAGATTAGAAATAAAAAGATAAATTTGGTGAAAGTATTGTGGCAAAAGCACGGGATTGAGGAAGCGACATGAGAACCGGAGGAGGCAATGAGGAAACAATACCCAAATCTCTTTACTAGTAAGATTTTCGAGGACGAAAATCCTTAAAGGGGGGAGAGTTGTAATGGCCTAAATTCAAAATTATCGGAACAGTGGTTTCGTAACCACAAATCCGATTTAAAAAGAAATTTATTTCAATATTTTTGCATGAAAATTGATATGATAGGAAAATTGTATGAAAATATTGATAGAAAAATTTTACCGATTTAGTGATTAGATAGAAAAAGAAATTATTGAAGAAATTGGGTAAAAATAAGGTATCGAGACCTCTATCTATTAAAAATGAGTTAAAAATAATTTTATAAATATTTATGAAATGTTATTAATGTGGTATTAAAATTTCGTTAGGAAATTTTAATGTTTGGGTAGTCAATTAAATGAAAAGGACTAAATTGTAATAGGTGTAAAAGTTGCTACAATGATTAAATAGCTTAAAAGTCTAATGAGAAAGGATTTAAAAGGAAATTAGACCCAAAATTTATTTGGGCTGGACGGCAAGGGTATGAAATCAGCAGAAAAATTGATAAATTAAGGGTAAAATTGGAATATTGCAAAATTAACTAAATAAAACTAGGACTAAATAGGAAATATCTAGATTTCTCTTCATTTCTCTTCAATTCCAGCAGCTAAAAATGCCATAGGACGGTTCTCTAAGCTTTTATTTCATAATTTTTGCACCAAGTGAGTTAATCCTTGCCTTTTTCTTGTAATTTTTGTGTTTCTATGACTTTTACAACTAGGTCCTACTATTAAATTTATTAGTTTTTGATTTCATGGATGAAATTGAAAGTCACCATGGTTGAGTGTTGTAAGTTTATGATGAAATAGAATGAAATTAAAGCTTTAATTTGTTTATGAGATGATTTTATTAGGTAATTTCAATAGAAACTGATTTTTAGGACCTAATTGTGAAAATGCTTGGAATTAAAGTCTATTGCTGAAATTCTGATTCCTAAAGGTTGTAAATTAGTTTAAGGTGATAGAATAAAATGTTAATTGAGAAAAATCAGCTCAATTGAAAGACTAATTGAGTAGGGACTAAATTATCATTTATTAAAAGCTTAGGGGAAAAATGGTAATAAATAGCTTGCACAAAAACAGTTTGGACAGCAGCAGTAGACTAACTTTGAAAATTCACCATAAATTGTAGAAATCGAATTAGAAGATGAACAAAATATGGCATTAAAGATTATTGAGTCTAGTTTCTCATAGAAGAAATATTGTAAGCAATGGATTTGTAAATTTTGAGATATAATGAATTTTGTGAGACAAGGTCAGAATGAATTCGGGTTCCCCTGTTCTGACTTTGAAAAATCATAAAAAATTGAATAAAAACAATTATGAGCTTAAATTTATATGTCTAGAATCCTTAATGAGTCTATTTTTAAGAGAAATAAATGATAACATTATTTGAATTCTTTATGAAGAGATAATTAATTTTTAGTGAAGAAGGGTCAGAACTATCGACAGCAGAACATGGGTGACTTTAAAGAATAAACTGTACTTATTGGATAAACTAAAAATTCTAAAAATTTTATGGTAAAAATATATATGAGTCTAGTTTCAGGTAAAATTAATAGATCTTAATTTGGAGTTCCGTAGCTCAAGTTATAAATAATTTAGTGACTATGACTCAAGTAGACAGCTTTGAATGAACTATAAATAATAGTTGAATTATAAAGAATGTTGCATATGAACATGAAATGTATTAAATTGATAATTAAATTTATTTATTTAGATCCGGAAGATTCAAATACGAAGCTAGATCGAGGAAAGGAAAAAGTTTGGGATTAGTAGATTTTTATTGTTTACAAACAAGTATCAAGGTAAGTTCGTGTAACTTGAATTATATTCTTAAATGCTTGAGATTGTATGTTATTGATGTGAATATGATTTGAGTGTTCATTGTATGAAAATTAATGAAACATTGATATATTTGATAAAATGGGAAGAAATCCCGGTTGAATGAAAGGAAAATTCGATGGATCTCTGAAAAAGAATTGACGGTAAAAAGGATCTAGCCCGGACGGGTGATCCTATCCTGATATAGCCTTCCCGAAGAATATGTGTGAAATGGATTTAGCCCGGACGGGTAATCCGAATTAGGGTCTGAATTTAGCCTGGACTGGTAATTCAGATCCAAGCTCATTAGAGTAATTGTCGTTGCAGGGGATTTAGCCTGGACTGGTAATCCCGCTGCAAGGTTGAGGTTCACGGGAGTGTGCTCTCTGAAATGGAAATATGCTCACATGAATATGAATTGACGGACCCGGAATTGTACACTAAAAGTGTACCTCTGAAAATCCGTTGAAATTCCGATAAATTCAACGGGATAAGTATAAAAAAATAACAAGGAAATGGAAATTATGTTATTGATGAGCTCATCAATCATGGTATATATTATTGGTACATGGAAATTATTGTACTAACTTGAATGTTGAGTTTGTGCATATTAGGGTAATAATGCATTGAATGGATATATGGATGTTTATTGTATTGTATTGAAAATATTAGGTAAGTATAATTCTTGTTACATGAGCTTACTAAGCACGAAGTGCTTACCCTGTTTCCTTTTTCCCTGTTTTGTAGTGTTAAGAGCTCGGAGGTCGGATTTGGTTGGAGACACATCACACTGTCAACCTCAGGATTTCGGTATATAAAGAAACTTTATTTTGGAAATCAATGGCATGTATAAGCTAACAAAGTAAATGTTAACGTGAAATGAATGTAAAGTTAGCCATTAGTATGGTTAACAAACCTGGTTTTAGATATGTGATGACGTTATCTTATAAATATGCATGAATTTATCTTGAAAATATGTTGAATTGATTTGGTTGATGTGGATTGGTCTCGATTTAATATTGCAGGGAAGGTTAGATATTTACAAAGGGGCTATATTGAATATAAAAAAAAAATTAATTCGTAAACTCCGGTAATGCGTCGTACCCTATTCTGGCAATGATTACGGGTAGGGGTATTATAAAGTCAAATAGAATTATCAATATAATAGTGATTTCCCAAACTCGTTTTCAAAATCCGAACCAAAGGATATTTAGTATGGTATTAGCAAATTAGATGAAGACAAAACAATCCAGGATCAGAATTAGTACAGAATAGATACAGATGTAGTTTTCCTACCCCATCCGCTATACATTATCTTGGACCAACCCAACACACCATTAAAGGTTTTAATACCCATCTAGCTCTACACACCATGTAGTGTTGGTACGACACGTTCGATATGATTGTAGATTAGCTGCCAGGTCAGGTTGCAATAAAACACTAGATTTAGATATAGTCTGTGGCTTGGCCACTGAACCAGAATAGATCACTTCCTCTTTTACACATTCTTTATACCATGCAGATGTAAATTACAAATGTCAGTCATTAAGAATGTACACACGATGCTCGGATACAGTTCATATTTAGATAGTACAGGTCAATACCATTACAGTTATAACATTCAATATAAGTTCAGATACTCAACTATTTAGTCTCGGATCATTAGATAGCAACTTATGCGGTTTAATTTAGATCATACAGACACTATATAAGGCTTGCACGGATCCATACGCCCTAAATGCCAGTGTACCTGCTCGTGTGTTTCACACGGCCAGGCACACGCTCGTGTCCTCTAGCTGTGGGGTCCTTTTTGCACACTTAGTGAGTCACACGGCCTGGGAACAAGCTCGTATCCCTGGCTCGTATATCTCTAAGTTGTGAATCAATGAGTTACACGCCTGGGCACACGCCCATGTCCTTAGCCTGTGTGTCTCTAAATTGTGAATCAGTGAGTTACACAACCTAGCACACGATTGTATGACGTCGACAGTCATGTTTTTTCAGCGTTCGAAATTCGCTGAAATCGGGTTTTCTGTAACAGTCTGGTTTAGACCCCAGTCAGAACAGTGGTTTTGAGACCACGAATCCAAGTTAGAAAAATATTTTAATATTATATTCCGTGCTTAAAGTATGTGAATTGATATGTGTAAAATTTTCGTACGAAAATTTTATCGTTTGTGTGCTCAATTTGCAAAAAGGACTTAATCACGTAAATTGTAAAAGTGGCTAGTTATTTGTTAAAGTGTTATAATGATATGTTCTTTTAATGTGGAGGCCTTAAAATGAAATTAGGCCATTAATTCATAGCTTGGACGGTTATGGGCTTATGTTATAAGGTTTTCTAATTCAATTACAAATGTTAAAATGGTAAATGTAATATTATTATGAAATAAATAAAACAAATCAAAAAGATAGTGGAGTACTCATCCTTTTTCATGACCGAATATGGAGAAGAAAAGAAGCCATGGTTGTGTTTAATTTTCGGCACTTAGGAAGCTAAATTCGGGTATGTGTTTTGTTCGATTTTCGATAATTTTTACGTTTTTGAGATCGTTGCTTCGAATGTTACTTAGTCCATGCTTTAATTTTCGGAATTGATGATGAATTTGAGATTTTCCATTGTTGATAATGTGATGAAATTTTTGTTTGATGGTAAAGAATAAATCTTTGATGCTTGATTTTTGATTAAGTGTAAGACCCTGTCTAGGACAGTGGCATCGATATTTGATTACATGTAAGACCACGTCTGGGATGTTGACATTGTACGAGCTTATGAGCTATCCGAGTATCCTTATTGATTCCGAGCGGTTCAACGAGCATTTCGAGAAATAAATGAGTATATGAATGTGCATCCAAATTAGGTATGTTACGATGTATATGAAATTAAGCAATGAAAGTGAGTAAGATTATGACCAATTGATATATGATCTATGTGAAAATGAGATGTGGATACTAGCTAGTGAGCTATGATTAAATGAATTATATGAAAAATGTGGTATTGTAATTGTGTTTTGCCATATATGATTCAGGTACATGTGATTTGTATATGAAATTCTGATATGAAATGTGAGTATGATTCAAAAGACGAGTATGATTCAAAAGACGACATGTGTAATATATAATAATGAACGACATGTTATATATGCTCGTTATATGAAATTGTGGTTCTAGGTTTCGGGCATGAGAATTATGGTAAAATGGAACATGGTTTGGATGTGTGACTTGTTATGACAATTTGGGTTTTGAAATGCATAAAAAGAAAATGATATATTTCTATGCATGAAATGTAATAAATGACCATGTTTCAGTTAGTTATGTAATGAAATTATGCAAGTTTAATTTATATGAATGATTTATTGGTCATTATTTGAAATTGAGAGAATAGTTTATAAGTTCACCGATAAATAAGCTTAATGAAGTTACTTAACGTGGTGATGTTGGATTATACAAGATAAATGATTGAATATGTGTATGAAGTTAACTAAATTTGGCTTATTCAAGTTGAATTATATACATGATCTTGTGAAGATTTATTTGCTTATGGCTTACTAAGCTCTCGAAGTTTTTTCTGTATGTTTTTTCTATATTTATAGATGTTCGGAGATCTGCTCGGGTTGGAAGTCGATGGAGACGTCATCACACTATTCGATTATTATTTCGGTAAATAATGTTTTGAGATTTGGTTATGTGGCATGTATAGGCTAAAAGTGTGTGAATATGTTTAGAGATGTAAATATATGTTTTGCCATGTGATATGGCCTGATAATGATTGTGAATATGATTTGGTTTTGTTATGGTTTATGTGATGAGAAAATGGTATGATATGATGCATATGAATGACTAAATGAAATGGTCAAGTTGGTATGTGCTTAATTGTTAAATTTGGTATAAGCTTGGCATGAAGATGGATAAGAAATTGATATGTTGATAACATATGATTGGATGAATTTGGCTTATGATTTTGGTATGATTTGGTATAGATATTGAGCATGAAATAACTTGATGATTACATGACTTGAATGGTGTATGTTTTGAGATTGAAATTGGCTGAAAATGTGGTATATGATGCTTGATTTTGGAATTGTAAGGAGGACCCAAATGGGTGGCATATTGGCATTGTAAATGGCTTATTTTTGCCCACACGGGCAGGGACACGGTGTGTGTCTCTGTCGTGTTGCTTGAGGGCCATTTTGAAATGAGCCTGGGTAGATGTGCCAGGCTGTGTGACCAAGTCAATTTCGACCACGGGCTAGACACACGGGCGTGTCTTGTGGCCGTGTGGATAAGTTAGTATGTATGCTCTATTTTGATACGGCCTAGACACACGGAAGTGTCTAATGCCGTGTGAGGCACACGGCCTGACCACATGGGCGTGTGACCTTCGTAACTTAAAAAAATTGTTAAGTTTTAAAAAAAACTTTGTATGTGTTCGGTTTAGTCCCGACATCTTTCTAATGCATGTTTATGGTCTCATTGACCTAAGAAAGGGACTTAATGTTGATGTTTGACTATGATATGGCAATGCATGACTTTTGATTGTGAAAATGTTTGAAAAATGTTTCGATATGTCCAGTAATGCCTTTTAACTCTAGTCCGGTGATGTATACAGGTTAGGGGTGTTACATTTTTGGTATGCACCTGATAACGTGTTGACATAAGAACAACGCAGAGAAATCCCGAAACCTAATTTCCATCTAACAGCCAATCAAGCACCTAAATTTATGAAAATCACATACATTAATACTCAAACAATTATGTCAAGAACCTTGACATGAAACTTCCAACAAACGAACACTTACCAACAAATCGATAGAACTAACTCGAAACAACACGTGAATGACCACTTTCCTCAGTATTCACGCCTAAGGGGAAGAGATCAATGACAATTTAACAGAGAATTCAAGTGAAATAGTGAGAGAAATCTCAATTTAAATACACAAATGGAAACCAACAGAACTTCGCAGAAACACAAGACTTAATGATAGAACTTACATGGAGATATTCTAACAGTGTGTTGAACAACTTAGGACCCTCAATTATTCCAACAACCATTCGCCAAACACAGTCAAAAAGAAAAAAATCAAAAGAAAAAAGAAAAATGTAAAAGAAAAGAAAAGAGAGGAAAAAGAAAAAGAAATAACGTTTTAGAATCTAATTTAACTTCCAATAGATTTCTAACATTTAGCTAAATTTTTGTAATACCAACGTCAAGACTTAAACACAGGATCAAAGAGTAGACAAATTCTTAACTAGTGAATTAGTAGGCTCATTCTTAACACAAATTAGTATGGAAATAGACTTAAATCAAAGGCTCAAGTGTTGAGGTTAATTTTAAACAAAAGAGCAAAACTTCTTAAAAACTCGGCTTGAACCTCTAACCTCAAACACATACACAAAGCACATAGCCACAAATACAGAAATTTAATTACAATATAATACGACAATTAAACATTCAAAATTTTGGGGCATTACAAAGGGAGGAAAATAGAGGAAGAAGTAGAAGAGACTGAAAAAAAAATAAAAAAAATTTAAAAGAACATAAAAAAAATTACTCAAAACGAAAAAAATGGGGACTGCTTATATAATTTAACCTAAAATATTTGTTTGAAATGATGATTGAACGTGCCACGTCAGCTTACTGTTACATCGTTAATGACAATTAACGGCTCAATGACTAAAATATTACAACAAGTTAATGTAAGTGACTAAAGCGTAACATTTCAGACATAAGTGACTAAAATGTAATCTGATGGAAATAAAAATAACTATTTTAATAGTTTACTCTTTAAATATTAAGTTGTCTTTCATATCTATTTTTCCTTTCCCATGTTTTATTTTTTCTCTCTTGTATCTTTTTTTTCCTATTTCAATAGTTTCTTTTTAGTTTTTTTTTCTTGTTTCACTTGTTTCTTTTCTAATATTTTCACAGGTGTCGCATGAGACATTGACAATACATTTTTTTAAATTTATTTATTAGTGCTGTTTGACACATTGGAAACACTCAAAAATCATATATATATTAAAAATTATCGCTGTTGCTTGACACACCAGTGATACTCATTAAAAATATTTTTTTCCTTTTTTTTCTTGTGAATATTAATATTTTTCACGTGTAATTTAAAAAATACATACTGATGTTTACCTGACACAATGATGAGACACTCCAAAAAATTATTATTTTTTTAAAAGTCAATGATTGAGTCATTATTGGCGACAGTACTATTTGGTGTGTGCGGCACTGATGGTCATTATGGACTTTAGGTCACTTACCTATGTAATTTTTTTAGGTTATTTTTGTAATTAATGAATTAATTTGGATTATTTTAAAAAAAAAGCCTTTTATCTTGTGAAGTGAGTTTTTAATTGAGTTGTTCCGACTGAGTTTAAAATAGTATAGTAACGTTTGAAGCGTAAAACCTTAAAACCCTAGAGTTTGTGGCCTGTTGGTCCCACTCGCCTAAGCTCAAACTTCATACTCTAAGCCAGAAAAAAAATAAAAATGGAGGCAGCGAGAACTGTTAAGGATGTTTCTCCCCATGAGTTCGTGAAGGCCTATGCAGCCCATCTCAAGCGCTCCGGCAAGGTTTTTATTATTATTATTACAAATTCATCTCTTTCTCTCTTTAATCTTTACTTTGAGTTTGTAGATTTCGCTGCCTTCTTTCTTGTTTTGGTGTTTTCTCCTTTAATTCAAATTTCCCTCTTTTTTTATATTTAATTGGAAGAGTCTTCTGATTATGGGAAATTTGTATTATTAAAAAGATGATCATTGTATAAAATTTTCAAGAAAGGAGCCTAAAGCAAGTAAATTTGAAGTAAAGCTTGAACAGCTTGCTCTCTCATATGTATATATAATTTGTAATTTGTTCCTTTTTAGCATTTACGTTATTTTTCGAGAAATTTAAAGAACATGAAGGAATAAGGGTTTACTTCATTGATAGCAGCTCATTCCTCATATTCCCTTTCTCCTTTGGTTTTTGATAGATTGAGCTTCCTCCATGGACTGATATTGTCAAGGGTGGTAAACTAAAGGAGCTTCCTCCATACGACTCTGATTGGTACTATATTAGAGCTGGTATGTAGATATCTCGCTCCATAATCCCTTTACCGTGTGATATACTGTTAAAAGCACTGAAGGATACAGTGCAACTATATTCTCATATGTCATTGTTGTCCATGACTTTGTAGCTTCGATGGCGAGGAAAATCTACTTGAGAGGAGGTCTTGGTGTTGGTGCCTTCAGGAGGATATATGGAGGTGCCAAGAGAAATGGCAGCCGTCCATGTCATTTCTGCAAGAGCAGTGGCTCTATTGCTCGTCATATTCTCCAGCAACTGCAAAACGTGAACATCATTGATCTTGATACCAAGGGGTGAGTATTTTTCGTGTGCTATTAGCTCAAGTCCTTTGAATGTATCAAGCTGATTGATTCTTCATGCTATTAATAATGCAAGGATTGGTAAAGACATACTTTTGACTGTAATCTGTTTACTAGGCTGGGATGCTGCAATTATCTTGTCTACTTTAGTGTAAGAGACATTATTGCATCGAAGCATGTGTGCATGAAAATGCCTTGTGACCTGTGATGTTCTCAGGACTGTTGCTAGAAAATCTTTGAAAATCGAATTTATGACCTTAGGACTATAGCAGAACTAGCTCTTAAAATTTTGAGTATTGATATTTTATTTAACCATGCAAGATTTTCCTTTCATTAATCTCTTCAGATCATAAAATGTATATTTTCAAAAGATTTAGTTACTGTATAGCAGATACTAGTATGGAGAACACCTCTGTGTTGCTTCCATTTTCCATTTTTCTTCAACTACCTGTATCCAACACATATTTGGACATGGACATGGGGATATAACCTTTTCAAATCTCTCCAAATAATTTGATGTACTCATCTATGAGACATTCCGCATTCGACTGCCACACCCGGGTCTGAGTAACATAGGAAAAGCTTATTTATATCATATATCATCCTGTTTTGTTTATATTTGCATATAATCAACATTCTTTCATATGTTATATAAACTAAAATCATATCCCTGTGCATCAGTGGTCGGAAAATCACATCAAACGGCCAACGAGATCTCGATCAGGTTGCTGGAAGGATCACGGTTGCCCCTTGAGAAATTAAGTAAATGCTTTCCTATGGCTAAAAATTAGTTTTTGTTTGAAAGAGGAAGGTTTCAGGAGGTAGTGTTAAATCAGCTATCTCTTTGGTCTGTATGTCATGTTTTCATTCTCTTCTCTCTATTTTATTTTAATTTTTTTCTCTTAACTTCCATTGCGCTGCCTGTTTCTTGACTTAAAATAGGCGTATTCGAAATTGACTAATTTCAAGCTTGCTTCCATTGCGCTGCCTGTTTCTTGACTTAAAATTGGTGTATTCGAAATTGACTAATTTCAGGCTTGCTTTGGCTTTATAGGATTTCCTTTTTCTTTTTTTTTTTAAAAAAATCGAATTCAGGGATGGGTTGGGTTGATTTTTCCATTGAAAATTTTAAGGTTGGATTTGGGGGAAGTTTAGGTAAAATTTTACTCTCCCTTGTTAATATGTTTATTAAAATATTTCTTTTAAATTTATAATCATATTTTTAAACAATAATTTTAAACATATTTTTAATTTTATAAATATTTTGCCAGTAGTTTTCAAATTTTGAAACTTTAGTCTCGACCAAATGATAGTAGTTAAATCCTTTTGGATTTTTATTTTGCTATTAGTCTTGTATTATGTGTAAAGTTATAAATTTAATCTATATTCTCCAAATTTCAAAATTTTAATTCTAATGCAAAACAATAACAGTTAAATCTATTAATTAATATATGTATTTTTAGAATAATAGGTGAAGATAACAAGCTGATATGATGTTATATTATTATATGTTTTCTACTTCAAATTTTAAAAGTAACAAAATTTAATGAATTTAATAATTATCATTTACTAAAATTTTAAAATTGTAAGATAATTAAAATAATAGTGAATTTTAATCAATTCTTAATATTATTTATTTCTATAAATTCTAGAACTATCCTTATAATAAAAACCAACTAAGAAGTAAGAAGAGAAAATAAAATTTTCCACCTCACCCACCATAAAATGCCACGTGTTAGTTTTGCATAAGCTAACCGGTCAAATTGCGATTCGCCAAACGCTTATAAAATATAAACCCCATAATATACAAAGGGGATCCTACATAGACGCCCTTTTTCTATTCCATTAGCTCGAGTGGCCCTCCCCGTAATTATCACCAGATACGTGTCCTTTTTTTGGCTATTTCAATTTTCCGACATATCTGATCTGTTACGGAAAAACAAGGTAACCCTATCTTTTTACGCCCTTTTTGTCATTAACAAAATCCCCAATTTCGATCTCCATCGCTTCTCAATTGATTTGATATCCTTTTTTAATTATAAATCAACCTAGGATTTCCATTAATTTTCTTCTTTCTCTGCCCACCTATACGATTTTATTTTATTTTTCTTCTCGTTTCTAAGATCTGTTAATAAGGTTAATTTTTCCTTATCGATCTGTATATTTCGATTATGTCTTTTCTGGGGTTGGAGTTTTCTGGATCTGGATTCCGGTTTGATTAGAAATTAGTTTTCAAAAACAAAATTTTAAGGTTAATCGATTTCTAGGTTTCGGTTCATTAAAAGATTGTTTGATCTATAGATCTGTTAACCTTTTGGGTTGAATTTGTTGGGAATTGATGTTTTTTCTGTGAATCAGCCTCAAATTTATAGATTTCCTTAACAATTTCTAGATCTAGGGTTAGGTTCTATTGGGGAATTGGGCTTTTGTTGTTTTTCGTTTAATTGACTCAGGGAATGTTAATTCGCATCTGATATCGCAATCTTAATCCCTTTATTATTCGCTAATTAACACATAATTTCCAAATTGTTACCCGACCGATCATGGGGAGGAAGGACATATTTCTGAGGTATTAAAATAAATTTTTTTCGTTTAAATTCCAAATAAAAAAATATTATTTATAAATTAAATTTTTTTTAGAAAATAGTAATTTTTTAATAAGCCAAGTCAGTACCAGGACATGATACCCAGATTGACACACCTCTCACATGATAATAATAATAATAATATTAATAAATGAATTATAACAATAATGACCTTTTTTTCTTCACTTTTTCCATGAATTGATACATGAACATGTGAGCTTTTTAATGAACTTAGTAATCTTAAGTGTTCTGTCATCTACAATACAACAGTGAATAAATTATGGCCATTTTAGCTTTGTGTTTGTTTTTCCATTTGTGAAATGTCATCGTTGGATGCCTGCTATATATCATTTGATAGTTTCATGACATTCGTTTACTGTATCCAATTCTAATGTGGTTTGAGTCCTCATTTATTTATGTCTTAAGTAAGTTATTGGGATTTAACTTCGAGGATGCAGGGATTTATCCTAGTGCATTTTGTTGTCATTGTAGAATAGCTTATTTTAATGAGCATAATCTGATATTTGCATTTATTGCTTAGCTCCCTTTATTATATAGCTTATTTTGTTGACTTGTTCTTGTGGCTGTTGTCATTTTTGTCATTGTTCAATATGCCTTTGATGTTGCTACTTCCTGGTTCAAGATACAGTTGAGTAATTCTGTCAACAACTCTTTTGCTTTATTTGATCGATTTTGACTTTGTGGTGCAGTTCAACATGGTACATAAGCGGCCTTTTATCGAGGATGTATTTGAGGTTTCATGCAAGCAACCAAGACAAGCAGAACATAGTAATCAATGGGTTTTATCTTCTGAACCCCTTTTTCCTGAAGACGCTGCCCCGTTTTCTAATGCTTCAGGTACAGAATTTCTAGCGTGTAATAAACTACACATGGTTCATGTAGGCTGCTATGTGGGCATGTTAATGTGACACTTATTTTTGGCGTTGTATCTATATTGTAACTGATGATGTAAATAGTAATTGAGACCAATATTAAACATGTATCCATGTTATGAATCCTGATCCACCGTTTTGAATGAATCCTTTTTAGCACCTAAAGTCAGGTGATTATTCAATCTTTAGTCCAAGCCCTTTGTATTTTAGTTATTTTCAGGTGCTTATTTCTTGTGCCTGGATCAAAGTTCACTGTCTGAGTCACTCTTGAGTCCATTTTCATGTGTTCTGCGTTTTTACCATTTGAGAACACTGGTTTTTTGAATAGCAACAGACTATCAGATGATTCAGTAGCGAATATGTCAATTTGTTGTCCCTCTCTTCTCAATTATTTCTTACTGCATTATAATGTCTAATGGGTAAAGGTGAGGGCAGATTCACAAATGTTAACACCAAGTGCGATGAAAAGCTTGCAAATGCCATTGATACTGAACACCAAGGAAATCCTGAGAATTTAGAAGCCAATATTCCTGGCTGCATTGCCATATCTTCCCTGGGCACCTCTAGCACTCAAGATGAAGACTTGTGGCCAGATGAACCACTTCACATGCCTTCATTTGCAGAATGTTTTAACCCTGAACGTCCAGTAAGGACAGTAGCTCGTTTGGAAGACATCTATTCTATACTTTTGCAATACCCTCCAAGGAAACCAGTTCTTGTTGGTCCTAATTACCAGGCAGATATTCCTGAATGGGACTCGCAGGTCACTAGGAATGCTTCTAATTGTGAGGAGGTATCTGAAACCGCTAGCAGATATGAGAGAGAAATGGTTGGAACTTGCATAATACCAATTCCTGACTTAGAGTCTTCTGCTTATGATGAAAAAGTTGGACATGGAAGAACTAATTGTAGTTGTGAGGACAAGGATTCTGTTAGGTGTGTCAGACAGCACATTTTGGAAGCAAGAGAGGAACTACGAAAATCTCTTGGGCACGAGAGATTTATGGAGCTTGGTTTTTATGACATGGGTGAGGTAGTGGCAGAGAAATGGAGTGAGCATGAGGAACAGCTATTCCATAAAGTTGTATTCTATAATCCAGCATCCTTGGGGAGGAATTTCTGGGGCAGCCTTGCTTTTGTCTTCCCTCATCGAACCAAAGCAGATATTGTCAGCTATTATTTCAATGTGTTTATGCTGCGGAAGAGATCTGAGCAGAATAGATGTGAATCAATGACTATCGATAGTGATAACGATGAGTGGCAAGGGACCGATGATTTTGGCAACAACGAAGCTGAGTTCTCAGATGAAGATGAGGACTCTGTTGTTGAATCACCTGTATGTGACGAGGATTTTGCTCATCATCCTAGCAAGGAAAATGGCTTGTGTGTTCTTGATGAGGATATTGCAGACGAAACTTGTGATAACCAAAGTTCAGATTTTGCTACCAAAGATTCAGAAACATATGGTGGAAAGTTGTTTAGAAACTGTGGTTCTGGTCTCATGGATCAGGTGCATGGGAACACCTTGAACGATGTCGCCCAAGGAGAAAGAGAAGTCCAAGATGACTCATGCACATCATCTGATACAGGGGGTGCTTCACAAGAAAACCATGTCCCTGCTGACAACTTCAATGGTGGTAACCGTGGATATGTCTTGGAACCATGTTATCCCAAAGGATGGGATACCAGATATCCAACTTGCCAAACGAATTTCAGAGATGGGTCATGATATTAGAGATGAAAAAAATAAATAAAAGAGCAGTTTTGGATTAAATCATAGGAGCTTTTCCCTTGGCTGATTGAATTCTCATTAATCAATCATTCACATATAATATAAACATGCCTTCATTGTAACATAGAGAATTGTAGATGGTGATTGGGTTCCATTCTTTTTGGTTTAGGTGGTACTTTTAAGGTAAAGCTATCTATTATCTTTTATAAGACTTCCACTGATTTTTATCCCATTATACTTGGGAAAATATAGATGTAGTGGCTGGTAATTTAATTAATTTTTTTAAAATTTTAAAAATAATACAGATATTTTTATAATTATTAAAAGTAACTCATATATTTTTGAATATTGACATGATATTTACATGTATATCTCAATATAATCTCATTATAGAGTGATTTATCAAAATTTAAAGATTAAAAGATGAATAAATCATTATTCCTAAAGGAAATTCTACTGCCTCTCTCGAGGCCCCACAAATTGATGGTTGAGTGACATGTTGCTCCACTGCTTAAGTTTAATACAAGATGATTAGGAGTTGTTAGTAACTGCGTTATCCTCAAAGTGATGGGTCCCCTTAATAGTGGTAGTTGTACTAATACCACAATACGTAATTTCCAAGCTGTGTGTGGAAGAAATTATCAAAATTTTTTAATAGGAAAATGTTATTAGCTATCAATGAATTCAAAATTTGGAAAACCAACTTTACTGTTTCATTTTTTAATTATCTTTTAAAACAATCATCTATTTCTATAGAATTTAAACCTCTTAGATATCATATTAATAGTTGCTAGTATGAATCAATTTAGAGTACTCTAACAACACATTTCACAACAACTATTTATAATTTTTATTGTGTTCTAGAGTCAAAAGGTTTTAGTTTAAAAAACTGTTTTTCACACTTTTCTTACTTGTAACTAAAGTTTGTTACTCCATTACACTTTAATGTATATATATATAAAGGATAGTTTGAGAAAAGAGTAAGAGGCAAATTTGAATATGTTATTTAAAAGTAAACTTTGTTATGCAAAAGTAATATGTTTATGATGTATGTTTTAAAACAAAGGAAATATTGTTAAATAGAAATGTTGGTTGAGTTGTTTGATTATGAAAGAGTAAGATGATTAAATTGAAGGTATAGTAGTTGATATGATGAAAGAAGTTGACTATTCCAAACCCAACTTTCTTTTTCAAAGTGAGGTTTCTTACTTTGCTTTCAATTTCAACTATGGGATTTTGACTTACCTTTACTACTTCCAAATAATTTCATAGTTTTAAAGCTTACTCTAAAAGTGGGTAAAACAATTAAGCTATCATCTTATTTTGCAAGAAATATTTTCAATATGCCATTTTAATGTAGCATCTTAATAAATCATATATCTATACTTTCATTCACCTAACTTTCTATAATCTTCTACAACTTTATAGTTTTCCCTTCTTCTTTTTTCTAGTTTGACACTTGTAAATAAACTGGTATTAAATGGTTTAATTATTATATTTAATTTTTTAACACATTTATTTATATAAAAATTGAATGAATGGTTAATGATTTTGTATATAGATTAAAAAGTATAGAGAAGTAGGGGTGTTCAAATGGTTAGTCGAATAAAACTAGTATTAATCGAATTTTTTAATCTTTTAACCGTTAATCAAACCAAAAATTTTTCAAAAATAAATTAATCGAACCAAAATTTATATATTTTATTTATTTTTGTTAAAACAAGCATAAAACATATAAAACAAATAAATTAATAATATTCATTTGACCGAATTAACCGAATTAATAATAACCTAATACATATAATATATAATATTATTTATTAAGTTTGGTTAATTACCCGATTTTGAACTTAATTAATCGTTAACCGAAATTCCAAAAAAACCTTTAATCAACCTCCGAATGAAGTAGATCAGTTAACAGACCAATTAACTGAATTAGATCAGTTCGGTCATTTAATTCGGTTTTAACCAAAGTCTGAACATCCCTATAGATTAGCTATACAAGCAGAAAAAGAATTAGAATAACAATGGATACATATTGCACGAGAAAAAAACCCTTTCCAAAATCTAAAGCACGAGAAAAAAACCCTTTCCAAAATCTAACTCGTAGAGTTTGGCAAAAGTATCGGGGAAGCCCCTATATTTAGGGGCAAATTGCATTTTGGTTTCTTTATTAGAAAAATGGATAAAATAACCTGTTAAATTTTTTCTGTTAAATGACGATGTGGAATGTTAATTTAAGTGGTTAATTACTAATTTGATACTTGAATTATAGCTAAAATATAATTTTTAATTTTTTTAAAAAATTTCTTAACAATAATTCTAAAAAATTAAAAAATCTTAAAGATAAATATAAATTATTAAAATATTAAAAATTATATTAAAATTTTTTAAAAATAAAAGTTATAGGTACAAAATTTGTAAAAGTTCAAAATATATATGTAAAAAAATCTATAAAATTTACAAAAAAAAATCTTAAAAAATTTTATCAATTTTTCAAGACGAAACCCAAAAACCATCATTTTTTTACAAGGCTTTCTTCCCTATTTTACAAAACGCAAAAAATAAACAAAATTTTCTCATGCTTGATTGAAGCAAAAAAAAAAAAAAAAAAAACTTGATTGAAGCAAAAAACAAGATTGACTAAAAGTTTTGATTACTCGCTTCCAAATTTCTCATGTTTTCATTAATATTTAATTTTATTTTTATCGCCTATGCTTCAACTAAAAGGTACATTAAAATTTATTTAATGTTTATTTTATTCCACTTTAGTAAATGCTCATTTTTTACATCACCTGTACTTTTGTATCTTTTGATGGTGGGTAATCACCGTTATAAAATTTCAACTACTCATTTTCGCATCCCCTTAGCTATTATAAGTTTTCCCATTTGAAGATCATATTGTTTAATACCATAAGAAGCTTTAATATTTAAGTTACTAAGTTTAACAATTTTTGAGTTTTGAACAAGGATGAGTTTTGAAAATTTAGAAAATAATGTTTTAAATTTATAAGAAGAAATAAAAGATAAAAAGTGGAATTTTAATTTAAAATAAAACCCCAAAATCGTCAGCATGTCTTCAAAGGTGGAAAAGCAGCGAAAGGAGCTTCTTGTCTTCATCTTCTTCTTTGTCGCCAAATAGATACAAAATTTAAAGATTTTATTTACCGTAATGGTGTTGTTTCTTTGGTTTGATTGTATTTCAACAGTAATAAAAACCAGGATTTTATTGAAATAGATGTTTTTAGAATTGCACTGAAGAGTGTCTTCAACATGTAAGGTTTGTGTCTCATTGCATTAGATAGTTCTAATAAAATTGAAAATTTTATTGAAAATGGAAACATTTCTCCATTATTGAAAGAGTACGCCCAATTTAAACTAATGATTTCTTTGAGTGTAAATTTTGTCTTTAATAAAAATTGGTTTGATTTTATTTTAATGAAAATGGCTTTGATTTCTTAAGAGAAAAAAGATAACAAAAGATAAAAAAACCAATAACAGATTTATTTTTTTAAAATATTTTTAATACTTTTAAATGTATCAAAATAAAAATTTAGCTATAGTTCAAGAGTTAAATTAGTAATTAACTATTTAAATTAACATGCCACATCATCCTTTTAATGGTAGTTAATGGACTAGTGACTAAAATATAACAATTTGATTATGTTAGTAACTATTATGTAACTTTTGAAAGTTGGGTGATTGATTTATAATTTTAAATAAATTTTCGGGGCAATTGGTGTAGTTTACCCTAAATTTTTTGTATGTTATCCCAACTTTTTAGAGTTCATTTGCAAGTGACTTGAAAGAGTGTACTCTTTTTCTTATTTTAATATTCCACATAAGTTAGTTGATGAGTTATAAAAAGTTAAAAATGATTTTGTTTTAATTTTTAGAGTTAAGACTAAATTGATATATTTTGTAAGTATCAAGGCCAAAATATATTGAACTTTTTAGAATTAGAACTAAAATGACAAGTTTTATAAATATTGAAGGCTAAATTTACTAAATTTTTTAAACATAAATTTTAATATTTTTAATAAATTTAATAAATTATATTTATTTTAAATATTTTTTAGAATTATTGTTAAGAAAAAGTTTTTAAAAAATCAAAATGATATTTTAACTATAGTTTAGAGACCAAATTAGTAATTAACCATTTAAATTAACATTCCACGCCATTATTTAATAGAAAAACTTTAATAAAGGGGTTAATATGTATGTTTTGAAAGGTATAATAGCTAATTTACCCCTTTTTTTCCAGTAGAGGGACTGAAATGTAATACTTTTAGCCTTAGAGTTTTGATATCTTATTAAATGATAATTTATCTTAAAATTTTAAAATATTAAAAAACTATTATATCTATATTTAAACATTTAAGATAAAAAAAAATCAATCTAACTTAGATTACTGTTTATTTTTTATTTGATTATAAAAAAATAAAAAATTCTAAAGAATGAAAAAGGATTTGAATTTGGTTCCAATCAAATTGGGATGAAGAAATTAAAAAGTTTGGAATTGTAATTAGAATCAATAGTGGTTAGAGAGGTAAACAAGAATTATCAACTACATTAGTCTAAAATGGTAGTGGAATGTCATCAATACTAAATTTTTCCTTTGAGTAATCATGAAAAATCTCAAGTAGATGATATATCTTTTTGGAAAGTAAAATTTTATATGATAAAAATTTCATAATCCAAAGTGAAATTGCATCAGGTAATTATTACAGAGATCTTTTTATGTTTACAATGTTTTACTTAAAGAGTTAATCCACTGATGTGATTTAAATCTCATCCACTCATCAAGTAGTAACCTTACACCTAATCTCTAAACAGGATCACTATCCTTTTAACACTTTATCCTCGAAAGCTTAACTCTCTTTAATTTACTTACAATATTGCACTCACAATGACTGTTCTCACTTGAACAAATAAAGTGCATATATACATGAAATATGATGTGTCATTACAACCAATTTTCCACCCAATATAAAAGTTTCAAATTATTTTCATAATGGCCGAGATCTTCTTAATATTTAAAACTCATCATGATTAGATTTTTTAAACAAGGAAACTTGAGTTGCATTGAAAAACTTTGATTCGATGCTTGATTAATTTAATTCCAATACCTTAGTTTCACAAATGGTCATAAAGAAGGCCCAGAAAACATAAATATGTAATGTTAGGAGGCAAATTTTATCCAATTTTCCTTTGTAACTGGCAGATAAAATTGACACTAATAAAAAGTTAATAGTTTTTTTGGCTTTGCATTTACTTGAGGAGGAAGTGTTTTTTTTTTTTTAAGAGGGGACTTCAATCAATTTTTTGAGAGCTTAAATAATAGAGTTTTCTTTCTTTTTTATATCTTTTATTGAGATATTGGGGACAATGTTCAATTAAGTAGGGAAGGGGTAATTTAGGAATTTTTTGCATATTTTGTGTGTTTGTATGTTTTTCTTTATTTTTAGATTTTATTTTTTTTATAAAAAATTCTCAAAATTTTGTATGATTGCATGGGCATGTAGTTGAATTGGTGATTTTAAATCTTTTACATGTAACATCTTATACCCTACCCGATGGAGAGATTCATATATAAGATGTCATATTCGTTATTGAAACAACTCAAACACATAATTAGAATAACAATCAAAATTACAATGCAAAAGCGTGGCAACTAAAGACATGTAATGCATGAAAATCAAACTTAAACATGCCCTTATAACAAGAACTAGGATCAAATACAATAAAAAAATGAGGTCAAGTTACGATTCTTGAGTCAACACAATAAAAATGTAGGGCAATGTCTGAAGATAGTAAAATCATGTCTCAAAACATACCTCCATGAATTTCATTTTTTGCTTCTAAATTTGATGTCTCAAGACAATAGGACCATATCTCAAGACCATAAGTTGCAAAATCACTAATTCAACTTCGATACTTTGTATCTCGAGACTTAACACTCTATATTTAAGATAAGCTAGTAATGTTTCAAGACCTCTACCCAAAAATACATGAAATGCTCAAAAATATTTTTATGGTCTTTTAATGTCTCGAGACACAAGTACAAAAATGCAAAATAAAATACATTTTCAAGCATGCAATGGATCCCTTACATGCAACCAAACATGCGTACCATAATACCAAACCATTTCAAACGCAATTGACATAGAGAAACAAGTCTAAAACTCTTATAAACATGGCATACAACATCACTTCATGATTTCACTAGGTGTTCCATCCATAAACCATAAAGAATCCATCATCAAAGTCCAATACAAGATACTCATCAGAAGATCAATAAAGTTCCCAAACATATGCCAAATAACAAAACACATCCAAAATGCCAAAATATAACTTCTAAAGGCTTGAGAGTTTTCTTAGCATAGTGATTTTATCATATCTACTTATAATATTTTGAATAAATTAATTTAATCAATATTATTAATATTTTTGTATATTGTCCTTTGCAGTTTTTGCACGCAAAGCAAATCACTAATTATTTAACATTTAACTAATATATATTATATTCAAAATTTGACTCTAAATTTTAGAAGTATAATGAGAGACACATCTAGTATATATATAATGACTTTCTTGTAATAATATTTCGGGACAAATCTCAAAATCATACACGAATTTTGATTTGGTGTAATATAAAACTTTGATTGTGACTCAAATGTGTATATAAAAATTAAATTTTCATTCAATTATACACATTTAAACAAATAACTACATCAATTTATTTTTATGTTGGATAAATATAATTATTTGTGTATGCAATATATAAATATAAAATGATGTTATATTAGTAATTGTGTTAATAGTTTGTGAGCATTGGCTCAAATCAAAATTTCATGTATAAAATTACACAAAATCAAAATTCTTGTATAAAATTATACATTAAACCAAAGTTAATGTGTAATTTTAAGATTTATCCCATAATATTTTAAAATTTACAACATAATTTACATTGTTGATTGATCTTTCTTCTCTATACAAATATCATTGATGTTGAGAGTGTAGACATTATTTAATTCGCAAATAATTTTCTTTTACGAGTGATATCGATTCGGTACGTCAAGTTTTTTTAGATTTTTTGAACTGTTTATCATAATTCGGTTTAGCTCGATTCGGTTCCGATTTTTTTATATTAATTTATTGTTTTGATTTTTTTAGATTCTTTTGATAAAACGGACTTTGTTTTATGACTTTTGAGTATTACTTGACAAAATTTCAAGGTTTTTTTTTCATAAATATTTCTAAAAGATAAATTTTCAAGAACTTTTAAATTATTTTCACTATTTTAAATATAAAATATTTATTTTTATATTAAAAAATTAAAAATAATTATATATTAAATAAAAAATAAAATTCGATTTGATTTCAGGTAGTTCCAATTTTTAAACTTATATTTTATAAACCATTCAAATATTTGAGTTGAATTCGATTTTGTTGATTTTTTTTCACCCGTTTTATACAAATTTAATAAGATGTAAACATCAACAATTTTTTCACATTAAATATCCACTATTTAGAACTCCGTAATTAATTCAAGTTGAATTAATCAATTTGAATTTTTATTTAATTAATAAAAATATTTTTATTGTAAATTTAATTACAAATGTTTATATATATTTAATTATAACATTTAACTATTCAAATATTAAATATCTCTAATTTATTAAAATAAATTTTTGATTTAATGATAAAATAATTATTTAAAAAAATTATGAAAAAATATCTCTAATTCATTTCGGTATCAAGAGTAAAATAACATCAACATAATTAGAGAATTAAACAAAGCGTAAATAAAACTATTTAAAAATATATAAGATGAAAAAAAAATTAGGTAATGTTTGGAATCACTTAAAAATTGGATTTGGGTGTAATTACTTGTAGTTATACAAAGATGACATGTTTGAGTAACCATTATAATTGGTAGGTCCCATTGAATTGGGTCTAAGTGGAGTACCTCAATTACACTTTCAATTCTTAGGTGATGGTGAGAATTGGAGTAATTACGCAAGTAATTATACCTAAAACCTAATTTTAAAAAATTATTTTATATAAGCTATAGAAATTATATTATAAGTATTAACATGTATGAGTGTTTGGGATGATTATTACCAAAATGTTCTTATATTATAAATCCTAAGAACTTATATTATAAAAAAATATGTGTATTTTATAAAGTTATAACAAAAAATATATTATTTAAATTCTAAAAAATTTCTAAAATTATGGTCAATAAGTTTATTATAAGAAATAATTTTACATGTTATAAAAATGTTATAATATATTTATTTATAAAAAATTATGACTAATAAGTATGAACATAATTTATTTACGTGTTTATGCTATATATTATAAAAATAATATATTTATTCATAAAAATATTATAGCTTTTTTTTATCATAACTTATTTATAAAAAAATAATTTTCTAAAGTTATAAAAAAAACATATTATTTATACGAAGCATTACTAGAGTTTTGAAAAATTTATACAACTTTTCTTTTTATAAAGGTTATATATATTATAAATATTATTATAAATATTATATTATTTTTTACTTATTTTACGTATTATAGAAAGAGATATAACCTAGCATAAGTCTTTTTTTAAATTAAATTTATATAAGTTTTTATAATTTAAGTTTTTGGATTGTGGATCCAAATATTGTAAGGTCAATGCTGATTATGCAAATAGAAAATATTTTACCATTTAAGAGAATAGTGCTAGAAACAAGTACAATAGGCAACTTGCGAACTCTTTAATTTCAAATATACAAAGCTTCGAAATATGGTTGAAAAGACATTTATTGTTTTAAAAAAATATTTCTCATATTAATGACAACACTTTAGTATAACATAAAAAAAACCCAAGTTAGATTGTACTAGTATGTTGCATATTTTATAATTTCAATTATAGGTGGAATCGAGATGATCCATACTTCAAAGAATAAATGGAAGAAAGAGATCTTGATAATATTAAAGATGCAACTTGAACTTGGTCAATGACTAACATATGATGATAATGAGCATATGTTGAATATTAAAATTAAATAAAATTGCATATGATGTTTATTTTTCTTGTTATTTTTTAGTAATCATATTATCAACTACTTTTTTAGACTAACACAATGCATATGATATATTTGATTTTAATTTTTGTTACTTGTTTTGAAATTATTTTTATCATACTAATAAATTTTTGTAGTAGTTAATATTTTAAAAATGTAAATTATGTAATTACATTTTGTACTATCAAATATGACACAAGGAATTACGATATAATTACACTCTGTCAGGTAAACACGTCTAGGAAATTGCAATTTCTTGCAATTACAAGAGAGTGTAATTACTAATAATTACATTCTCATTTAATTACTATGTGCTATCTAAATCATTATTCTTTTATTTATTTATTTATAGAAAAACACTAGTTGCTCAATTTTTTCAAACTAAATCTTTGGTTTGGCAGTGGCGGCACTGACTTTGAGGTTGGTCGCTGCGTTTTCAAAATCAATTTTTGTTGTTTTTATTTTATTTTTAATTTCAATCCACATTATTATTATTTTGTCCACAGTTTCGTGGTTTTATTTTGTCCATATTTTTCATTGTTTTTGTTTTGTCCACTTTATTTTCTTTGAAAGCAAATGTGATTTTATTTTTAATTTTTAGTTTCTAGTCATATTTTGGCGAATACATATGAGATTTGCCATTGTAAGGATGCCGTTATATCTATTAGAAATCGTTCTCGAATGGTCTTATTATGATAGATTATAGTGATAGTGATAAATCTAAAATGATGAGGAGGAGGATAGACCATCTGAGATTTGACATTTTTTGCATTACTGATGCGGTAGGTCTATTGAGGGCTTTTGATAGTTGTTTCTAGGTTGATTAGTGTTTATTATCAAGTTAATGTGATGATAGCGATGCTAGGATGCAAATTTCAACGATTTGATCAAGTCGATGCATTTCTGATTTGTTTTTGAATTATTCCAGTGGTGCACTTACTATTAGTTTATCTTTCATTTTTTTTTCTAAATTATTCTACAAACATTACATTATACATTAATTTGTAGTAATTTGTTTATAGTTTATATTATGTTTTTGCATTCTTATTAACTGTTAATGATTGCTATTAATAATAGTATTTTATTATAATTATTATATATATAGATGAAGGGCGGATTTTTTTAAACTTGAAATTCTAATTAACAATCTATTAAGAAAATGACCTACTTTTTATTTTTTTTTAGAAACTCAAAATTTTCAATATGATATTTCTTCCAAAATTGCTAACATAAGATGCCCCTCTTTGTCTTTATGCTTGATGAATCTCTTCTACCTGTTTCAGATCATGCACGAGTCTTATGATCACATACTCATGTATGTATGTATGTAAAAGGTAGTAGGGCAGAATTAAGAGGAGAGAGAGGATATATATATATATCTTTAATAGTAAGTTGCCTACTTGTCAAATTGAGCATATCATATGACTTTAAACTGAAGGACCAAAGCTATATATTATATAGCAGCCCAACACTCTTCACTCTCAAGTCAAGTTTCTGCAACCAAATAGCCACTACCCATTTACCACACCCAGTCACCCACTGTATATATTTATGTGATGATGATGATGATGATTTATCACTTCAACCTTATTCATCTAGATTTTATATAGTAAATTATTATTATTCAACAGCAAAAAAAAAACTAATTTCAATTATACATGAAACACATGCCTGATTAATTCATATACATAAAAAAAAAAGTAATTGGGTGAAACAACATAGTGCTTAAATGCTCGGTGGGCATCATAGGCATTCATGATGTGCAAGCACATGATACTATATAATATAATACAGTTTTTGCCTTGATCACTTAGTATTTGACACCTCTTCACCTATCAGTAAACAAAAAAACAAAGAAGAAGAAAATTAACAGCTAAACATTGTAGTAAGATGCCGGCAAAGAGGGCACAAAAGAAGGGATTTTATGGGGATTATCAACTAATATATAAGACATTCACGTTGGTGTTTCAATGCAAAGATGAAAGCCGGCTGGCTGCCTTAGCTTATTAATTTTGATGAACAAAAGGCCGGCAGCCATTATCATCACTATTCGACAGTTCCTGACAATGTAATAGTGAAGATAACATGAGCTAACATCTCAATTCCCCTTTTTTAATAAAAGAAAAATCGCACACAGCTTTTCTTCTAATATATGATTTATTGTAGGGAAGTGTTTCATAAGAGTAGACAATAATGCTTAAATGCGATACTTTCGCATTCACTTTCTACAGTAAGATAATATTTTTTTAAAAAAAAATAAAGAAAAAAATCGGCCTTGCAGTTTACAACTCTATAGGTTCAAGTTGTAGACTACATTTCAAGGAAATTACCTAATCAAGCCAAAATAATTTTCTTTCTTTCCAAACAAGCTGTCCAGTTTTCTTTCTTTTCTTTTTTCAGCTACATCTTTCCAAATTGAGGTTTATCACGGAACAACTAAAATAAGTGTAAAATAATATTAATTAATGTTAATTGACGAAAATGAAATCGGTTTTAATGATTGTATCCCATAATGCAAAAGTTTTCGATAAAGAAATTAAGTAATTAATCCTGTAATTTAGCTTGAAATGTTAAAAAACCTTTTTTCATAAAAATATAAAATATTATGAAAAGAATAGGAATGGAAAGGAATGTAAAGTAAAGCAGGTGCAATCTGCAGGAGATGAAAGTACAGTTCATTTGTAAGAAGAGAGCTTCTCAATCTCAAAAGTACAGCATTGCCCCCCATGTCCTACCATCCAATCAAATCACTCCAATTGACATGATCTCAACTTACCAAAATTACCATTCCCCCCCCCCCATTTGTAGTACCAAATAAGCATACCCTTTCCCTTGCTTACATCGACTGAATAGCATATACATTTATTTATTTATTTTTTAAAAAGAAGAAAGAATAAAAGAGTGGAAGCTTTCACTTAGAAGAGTGGGGACAGTGGGGAGCTGGCTATTCCTTAATAGCAAGACAAAGGAAAGAATAGTTAGGGAAGGGCAGTTAGTTTTATAGTAGCTCACTTCCTCCTACACCTTTGGGATGCTCAACCACTCAATAAATCACGGCCATTGGATATGAAACTAATTCATGTATTCATATAGTCTTTATTTTTTTTTTATAGGGGATGGCGTAGGATTCTCAGTTTGAGTGCATGTGCTGCTATCTTTCCTCTCTCTTTACTTCCTTTAACTTTTTATTTTTTATTTTTATTTTTATTTTATTTTTTGAATCTTTGCTTCCATGCATGGATTTCTCCTCCAAATATAATCCAAGTTTTGTAGAGAAAGTGAAAGAAAAAAAAAACTGAAGGGAGAGAGAAGGGAACACTTTCTCTCTCTATTTTTTTTCTTTAAACTTTATTTTTTGTATTTGGCTTTGTTCATCGCCATTATTAGCAACAAAGCTAAAAACAATAGCAAACAGAGTCCCCCACTTCTTCGAACTTTTTGATCCTTTTATTCATATTTCAAGTTCTCAAACTACCCCCAACAAGCCATATTTATTGTTATTTCAGTTAAGCTTCTTTGGTTCAGTTACCAGATCTGTTTCTAAAGTGTAGCCCCAAAAAACCCCCTTACTTTTCTGATCTGAGTTGTTACTATTTTTGTCTTTACAGTGTTCTGTTTCATTGCCATTTGGCTTTCTTTTCTATGTTTCATCAGATCAACTATTCGATCATCCTTTCCAATTCTTTGACCAAATTTTAAGTTCGGTTTGGTTTATTGATCTTTGAACTGGGAATTGTTGAGGTGTTTTTTTTTCAATGGAAGAAGAACAAGAATTCAAGCATGTATGCAAGTTCTGCAGCAAGAGTTTCCCTTGTGGTAGATCTTTGGGTGGTCATATGAGGTCTCATATGAACAACATCATCATCAACAACAACAACTCAGTTGAAACAGATGAGAAGCTGTGTAAGAAAAAGCTTGTGACTCTCAACAATGTCGGCCATGATTCAAACACTGATGAAACTGGTGTTGATGGTGGATATATCCTGAGAGAGAACCCCAAGAAGACATGGAGACTGACAGATTTAAGTGAAGACAGTTCAGTTCATGACAAGGTCTGCAAAGAGTGTGGCAAAGGTTTCCAATCATGGAAGGCTTTGTTTGGTCACATGAAGTGTCATTCAGACAAAGAAAAAAGTCCCGTTAACAGCTTGGAAGAGCAAGATTCTTGGAGTCATGGTGAGCAAAAGCCGGTTGTTGATAGCCAATCCGACAATGAAACTGGTGTCCCCAGTAAAAAAAGGAGATCCAAAAGAAGAACAAGGTACATAGGAACTCGAAATTCTGTCATGTCTGAAATTGAGCAAGAACAACAAGAAGAGGTTGCTTTAAGTTTGATGATGCTTTCTAGAGATGTCAGACATTGGGTTGGTCTGAATTCAGACAATTCTATGTTTTCGGAAGCTAAAATTCAGATTAAGAAACCAAAGCTGAAGAACTTGGAATCTGCAGTAATGAAGTCTGAGAGAAAAAACAAGAACTTAGTGATTCAAACATATGATCAAACATCTGATGTTGTTGAATCTGAATTCTGCAAAGATCCTCACAAAAGAAGCAAATTCGAATGCACAACTTGTAAGAAGATTTTTCATTCATACCAAGCTCTTGGTGGCCATCGAGCTAGTCATAAAAGAACCAAAGGCTGCTCTGCTTCCGACAACAGTGAAACCAGCACTGAAACTGAAACCTCCCCGGAACCAAACCCGACATCCGCCACCGACACTGCTAACTTTGTTTCAGACAGCAATGGGGTTGTTAAGAAGAACAAAGGCCATGAATGTCCCATTTGTCTCAAGGTTTTCCCATCAGGACAAGCTCTAGGTGGTCACAAAAGATCTCATTTAGTCGCTGAAGCGAAAGAAAACAGAAGCCAAACCATTGAAACCCAAAACCCAATCCCTGAAATTCGTGATTTCCTTGATCTTAACCTGCCAGCTCCTGTTGAAGAAGGGACAAGCAGTGTTCATATGGGGTTCGAACCATGGTGGGTCGGAACCACCCACAAACACGAACCATTACTGGGGTTGATTTCAAACTGAGTCCGCCATTGTTGTTCCGGAATAAAAGCTTTCAAGGAATGTACACTGTAAAGTAGAAAGAGAAAAAGAAATCTTCATATTATTTCATTCATTCTTTACGGATTCAAGGTAATGCTGCTTATTAGTTGTTTTGTTTGAAGTAGCCATTGATGTTCAATCTTTTACAAGTTGTTTTATTTGGTCCAATTAACTTGTTGGTTGGAAATTTGTAGTTGATTGATCAGTTATGACAATGTATACTGCAATTGAATATTTCATGCTTCTTCTTCTCATATTTGGAAAAGCAATTATTTTTACTTGGCATCAAAGGTGAAATGAGTGATGCGCTGAAGCTTCAATTTGTGTGCTAACTTAACCCGCAACATTATACAAAAATACCAGTAGATAATCGTCTTGTGTTTAGTATTATAACATAAAAAAGATTGATAGTGTTCATGTGAGATGAAAGGTGGTTGTTTAGTCACCTACCATAAAGCATGACAACGCATCTCTCACATACTTAGTAGTCATTACACTATTGCTATTGCTATTACTTTTATATATATATATATATATATATATATTTTACTCCAAATATTGTTTTGCTTAGACTAAACCCTTTTTCATCTAATCTTTTCTTTTATAATTGTAATTCGGTTATTTTATAAAAATCATCCCTACCAACATAAAATATCAAACTTTTTTTTAAAAAATTGTAAAAAAAAAAAGAAGGGAAAAGAAAGAAAGAGAGAGGGAGAGATTGGACCACATCTTCAACTAGCTGAAGTAGGTCATTTGCTAGTTCTGCAAGAAAAAAGAAAAGCAGTACAGGTTCACAATTCACAATGTCAGTTGAAGATATTAGTATTATTTATTTCAATTTATATACCATACATTAAATTACCACACAGACTCTGGATTAAACCTTAGGAAGAGATTAAAGACAGTTGTATATAAAAAACCATCAGACTATACTATATATTGAGAATAGGATGAATATTTTTTTATCAATGACTTCCAAACTGTTGGTGAATATTTTTTTGTATATAAAAAAAAAGTAATCGACTTTTGAAAAATAAATGCATGGAGTCGCCACCGATCTTTTATCTTGGTGTGATCGGATCACCTAAAAATTTGACTATTTTAATAAAACATTTATGATTTACTAAAACAACAATTTTGGTCTACAAAAATTTTAGAAAACGGGTTCGGGAGTCGGTTACACATGAGGAAGGATTAGCACCCTCACTACGCCCAAAATTGGTACCAAATCGATTAAATACTGTCTTTATGTCTAAGCTTTAAAAAATGTTTTTGAAATGTGATTCCTTTCTGATAACATTTGAGTAACTCAAGTTAGTCATCAAAATTCTCTTGCCTAAGAGGAATATAACATCACGTCCAGCACGATAGGACATGATCCTTTAAGCCCTCGAAAACATGATGAATTTTGACTTCAAAAATTTATATGTTGAAAACCGCAAAAGGATGCCCAATTATTTAGTCCAACGAGAGAATCGAAACCCAACGCGGTAGGGCACGGTTCTTCGAATTTCCAAACGTTGAACATTGTCTCGCTTTGGAAAATGTGAATGAAATTCCAAAGGGATATTCGATTATTTTGCACAAACGAGAAATTGCAACCCAGCACGATAGGGCACGATTCCCCGAATTGCCGAACGTCGAACATTTCCTTCGTATTTAAAAAGTTTTTAGAAAACATGAACGAAATTCTAAAGAGACATCCGATTATTTTGGGCAAACAAGAAATTGCAACCCAGCACGATAGGGCACGATTCCCCGAATTGCTAAACATCGAACATCGTCTCCGTTTTAAAGAATTTTAAACGAATAATTATAAACCGGCTTGGAATACACTAATTTAACTTGAATTAGATTTAGAGAATTAGAAATCATAAAGTGATATTTGTAAATCGAAATAAAATAAAAAAAACGGGATAATATACATGAGCATAATAGATGCATTAATATAAAATAAAATAAGAGACGAGAATAACAAAAATTAGCTAACACGCGAAATAATCACAGATCAAATATAATGAAAAGTAAAATAAAAACTTAAGTAAATGATATATTCGTAAATAAATAAATAACACAAACAATGATAATAATAATAATAATAATAATTAATAATAATAATACAACGTAGAAAATAATGATAATAATATATGAATAAAAAATATATATATACACATACGTATACCAAAAACATATTCATAATAATAGTATTGAATATTAAAAGTATATATATAATAGAGACAAAAATATGTGCATAATATAGTATTGAAAGTATTTACATGGGATAATATATAAAAAAACATATGAATAATGTGATATTAAAAATATATATATAAAAATATAATAACTATATATATATAATATAATATATACATAATATAGTATTAAAAATATATATAATACATACACATTAGAAATAATAATAATGTTACAAAACAATTATTAATAATACTTCATAAATATATATATACATACATATATATATATACATATATATGTTAAAAATAAGTACATATTAATATTAAGATGATGATAATATTAAAATAACCATTGATAACTTTACACTATAAATATATATACATATAAGTATGATAATAGTAATTATAATACTAATACTAATAATAAATACAATAGTAGTAGTAAAAATAAACACAATAATAATCATGAAAATAATATAAATAATGTGTACATGAAAAATAATAATGATATGATAAAAAAAACGATACGATATAATAATAACGTAAAGAAAATAAAATAATAATATTTATAATAAAAGAAAATAAAAGAGTGTATTTAAAAGCATATATATAATATTATTGGAACTAATACTAAAAATTAAAGTAGCAAAGATAATATAAAAATCAACTTAAATTAAAAAAGAGACTAAATTCGAATTAAAAACGAAGTTTTGGGGCAAATTTAAAAAATAAAAAAAAGACAAGGGCCTATTTAAATGCGCGTGAAACAACAGAGGGCCTAAAGTGCAATAACCCCCTTTATAAAATGCACAGCATCAGCTAGGATTAAATTGAAAATTGCGACAAATTTTGGTGCCAAATTAAAAATAAAAAATAATTTAATTGCGAAGTAATAAAAAGCGGAGGGGCTAAACGCGCAAATAGCCCCTCCAATGAAAACACGCGGATCCTGAAGTTAGAGCGGGTCGGGTCGCGGGTCGGCCATGGGTTAAGAGCCAAAACGACGTCGTTTTGGCATTAGTGGCTTAAACCCAAAACGACGTCGTTTTGATGGGGCTATATAAGTCAAAATTCCTAAAAAAAAACTCATTTTTCCCATTTCATTAAAAAAAACTAACCCCTTTCTCTCAAACTCTCTCAAGGCCTTCTCCCTCCGACCAAACTCCGGCTCCGTCCGCCGCCATCCACCGCCGCCGGCCACCGCCGCCGGCCACCGTGAAAATTTCAAAAAGGGTGTTTTTTTTTATGTTTCTTATATATATATATATACCTTGATATATTTTAATACATGAATGAGAAGAGATGGATTCGAATAATAAAATAAAAAAGGAAAAAAAAAGAAAAGAAAAAACCTTAAGCCGGTTTGCACTTCCTTTTTTTGATGGCTTTGTTATTATCTCTTTTTTTTTTGTATTGCTTGCTATTTTTTTTAAAAGAAAAATCTTCAGAGAGATTACACTTTTTTTCTTCAATCTTTTTTTTTTCCGATAAAAAAAGAATCCCCCTCCTTTTACAATATTCTTGTTTTTGTACCCAAAAAAATTCCGGATTTCAGGCTTTTCAGCCGAAATACCATGGATTTGCTATTATCTATTTCCTTGTTTTCTTGCTTCTTTTCTGCCCCCCTTTTTTTGTTTTTTCTTCTTTTGGCTTTTGCATGTGTAAGTGGAACAAGTGGAGGTGGCTAGGGTTTTTTCTTCTTTTTTTTTATTGAAAATTAGTTAAGGTTGTGGGCTAATTGGGCTTTTAGGGTTTTAATAGTTAGGCTGTAATTGGGTATTGCATTTATTTATTTGGTTTATTGGGCCCCGGGCAAAATTTGGGCCTTACAGCTGCCCCTCTTTGCTCATTGTCGTGTAACGAGAATGGAGCAAAGACTATAAAAAGGACCAAATTTGCCCGGTCTGGTTAAATCTCAAAATCTTGCTCATCATCTTCCCTAAATGTATTCTGATGTCTTCAGGAGTGTCAAATTTGCTATCTTCAACTTGCTTCTTGAAAACTCAGGAACACCGATCTGTTATTTTTTATCTACTCTCTGCCGCTACAGAGACGCCAAATCTGTTATCTTCGATCTGCTCTCTGCCGCTACGAAGACGCCAAATCTGTTATCTTCGATCTGCTCTCTGCCGCCACAGAGACGCCAAATCTGTTATCTTCGATCTGCTCTTCGCCGCTACAGAGACGCCAAATCTGTTATTTTCGATCTGCTCTCCGCCTCTACAGAGATGCCAAATCATCTTCGATCTGCTCTCCGCCGCTACAGAGACGCCAAATTTTGTTATCTTCGATCTGCTCTCCGCCGCTACAGAGATGCCAAATCTGTTATCTTCGATCTGTTCTCCGCCGCTACAGAGACGCCAAATCTGTTATTTTCGATCTGCTCTCCGCCGCTACAGAGATGCCAAATCATCTTCGATCTGCTCTCCGCCGCTACAGAGACGCCAAATCTTGTTATCTTCGATTTGCTCTCCACCGCTACAGAGATGCCAAATCTGTTATCTTCGATCTGTTCTCCGCCGCTACAGAGACGCCAAATCTGTTATCTTCGATCTGCTCTCTACCGCTACAGAGATGCCAAATCATCTTCGATCTGCTCTCCGCCGCTACAGAGATGCCAAATCATCTTCGATCTGCTATCCGCCGCTATAGAGACGCCAAATCTGTTATCTGTTTCAAGGAAGGTCAGATCTACTATGCTTTAGCATGTTACCCTACTGTTTAGGGGATAAAGGCACATCGATCTTCATTGTCCCTTGAAGGACTTAACCTGTATAATGCATATGAGTTCATGCCTAATGATTAGGATACCATGACTTGAATGAGCCAAATGCTCCTAACTAAATGAATGATTACGAATGTATAAATATCATGAGAGTGGTTTCTTTTTAAATGTTTAAGGTATCGTTGCTAATAGTTCATCCGGATTCTCATCGATGCACTATCGTGTCTTCTTGCTTAGTCGTTATCTTTGATAGAAGATTCAAAGAAATAGTCACAACTTGGACTATTCTTTCTCCAATGTTTCCCGTTTTTGAGTTTGGTTAATTCTGCCTAGTGGCCCTGCTTCAGGTCCTTGTACTGTTTAGAAACTTTCCAGAGTAATATGCGTAACCTCTTTTATGTGAATGTTATAAGTCCAAAAATCGTGATTTCAAAAAAATGCTCGAAAGAGATTATCATAATGGACAAGATGGAATTTTATTGAGCAAAACTTGAAGTGAATACATTAAACAGGACAAAAAATCTGGTAAGGCTCAAAATAAAATGAGGAAAAGGTGCCTCAGATATCGCAGCACAAGCTTCACTATTTTAGTTTCTCAAAGGCTCATTCGAACCAAATGTGTGTTCAGGAGATCCCGCGTCTTTTGTTGATGCTCCAAGGTGTAACATTCTTCTGTCTTGCTAATTTCGGGAGGACAAGGCTGTCATATGCCCCATATTCAAAATTTGAGCTGCCTGTTTTCGGGTTTTCAACTCAAAGGCCCTTTTGGTTCCAAAGTGCCCTTTGTGGGTTTTCACCTTTTTTTTTTGGAAATTCAGAGCTCCCTTTGCGGGTTTTCACTCTGTCCGCCCTTTCTTCAGGTGAAATACTTCTTGACCGAATCCGAGTTTACAGGATTGGGCAAGTTTCTACCGTTCATCTCGGCTAGAATCAATGCTCTTCCAGAGAAAGCTTTCTTCACCACGTAAGACCCTTCCCAATTAGGTATCCATTTCCCTCGAAAGTCCTTCTGTATGGGAAGGATCTTTTTCAAAACCAGGTCTCCCTCGTGGAATTCTCTAGGGCGAACCTTTTTGTCATAAGCCCGCATCATTCGCTTTTGGTACATCTGACCATGACGGATAGCTCTTAACCTCTTTTCCTCAATTAGGTTCAATTGATCATATCGAGACTGGATCCATTCAGCTTCTTCTAACTTTAACTCTGACAACACTCAAAGAGACGGGATCTCGACTTTGATTGGGAACACCGCTTCCATTCCGTAGACCAAAGAGAAAGGGGTTGCCCCAGTTGAAGTTCTGACTGACGTTCGATAAGCAAAGAGGGCAAATGGTAACTTCTCATGCCAGTTTCTGTAGGTTTCGGTCATCTTCCCCACAATTTTCTTAATGTTTTTATTGGCCGCTTCCACTGCCCCATTCATCTTTGGGCGATATGGTGACGAGTTGTGATGTTTGATCTTGAATTGACTGCAGACTTCCGCTATCGTACTATTGTTCAAGTTTAATGCATTGTTAGATATAATCCTCTCTGGCATTCTATATCGACATATAATCTCCTTTTTTAGAAACTTGCTTACTGCCGACTTGGTCACACTAGCATACGAAGCGGCTTCTACCCATTTGGTGAAGTAGTCGATAACCGCGAAGATGAACCGATGCCCATTGGAAGCTTTCGGCGATATTGGTCCAATCACATCCATGCCCCACATAGAGAATGGCCATGGAGAAACCATGACATGCAGCGGTGAAGGAGGCACATGAATTTTGTCTCCGTAGATTGACACTTATGACATCTCTTAGCGTAATTGACACAGCCTCCTTCCATGGTGGACCAATAGTACCCGAATCTCATAATTTGCCTGGCCATTGTAAAGCCATTAGCATGTGTCCCACAGACGCCTTCATGGACTTCTTCCAAGATTTTCTTAGCCTCTACAGCATTTACACATCTTAGTAGCACTTGATCCTTTCTTCTTTTGTATAGGATATCTCCATCTAAGACATAGTCGATGGCCAATCTTCTTAGCGTTCTTTTGTCATTCTCGCTTGCCTGGTCCGGGTATTCACGATTATTCATGTATTGCAATATATCGTGATACCAAGGGTGACCATCTCTCTCTTCATCTTCTTAAATATTATAACAGTGGGCCGAAGTTTCATAAATGCTCATCCGGATGGGTTTGAAATCTTCTTATGGAAGGTAATGTCATCAAACTCTTTAACCAATTCCAGGACCAGCTTCCGATAATCGATTTACTTGGGGTCTCTGGTCTCCCATTCTCCCTTGAGTTGATAAATCACTAGCGTAGAATCTCCATACACCTCTAGCACTTTAATCTTGCATTCTATAGCTGCACGGACTCCTATGATACACGCATCGTATTCCACCATGTTATTCGTACAATCAAAATTCAATTTACTAAGGAATGGATAATGATCTCCATTTGGGGATACCAAGACGGCCTCGATTCCATTGCCCACAGCATTTGACGCTCCATCGAAGTTCAATTTCCAATGAAGTTCTTCCAGGGCACCCTCTTCAATGGTAGCAACACACATTAGGTCTTCATTCGGGAAGTCAAAATTCAAAGGCTCGTAGTCTTCCAAGGCTCTACTGGCCAGAAAATCTGCTATTGCACTTCCTTTTACTACTTTCTGGTTCACATAGACTATGTCGAATTCAGAAAGTAGAATCTGCCATCGGGCCATCCTTCCATTCAAAGCTGTTGACTCCATCATGTACTTTAAAGGGTCCAATTTTGAGATAAGCCAAGTGGTGTAATATAACATATATTGCCTCAGTCTTCAGGTTGTCCAAATTAGGGCACAACACAGCTTCTCTATCGGCGGGTACCTTACCCACATTCCGTTAACTTTTTACTGAGATAGTAAATAGCTTTTTCTTTCCTCCCCGACTCATCATGCTGACCCAATACGCATCCCATAGAGTTCTTGAATACTGCCAAATATAGTATCAACGGCTTATCGGGGTTAGGTGGCATTAGCACCGGGGCGTTGGATAAATACTGTTTGACCTTGTCGAAAGCCCTTTGGCATTCTTCATTCCATTCACCTGGGTTATATTTCTTGAAGAGGCGAAAGACAGGGTCACATTTCTCGGTCAGTTGTGAAATGAACCGAGCAATGTAATTTAATCTTCCTAGAAAGCCTCGAACTTCTTTCTGAGTGCGCGGCGGGGATAGCTCTTGTATGGCTTTAACTTTGTCTGGATCAATCTCGATCCCTTTCTCACTAACCACGAATCCGAGCAACTTTTCAGACTTGACTCCAAAGGTACATTTGGTGGGGTTGAGTTTTAGCTGAAACTTCCTCAACCTCAAGAACAATTTCCCCAGGACTTGTATGTGCTCATTCTCTGTTCGAGACTTAGCTATCATGTCATCAACATAGACCTCGATTTCTTTATGCACCATGTCATGAAAAAGGGTTACCATGGCTCTTTGATAAGTTGCCCCTGCATCCTTCAGTCCAAACGGCATCACCTTGTAGCAAAACGTGCCCCACATAGTTACAAATGTGGTTTTCTCCATATCTTCAGGATGCATCTTAATCTGGTTATATCCTGAAAAACCGTCCATGAATGAAAACAGTGAGTGTCCCGCCGTGTTGTCCACTAGGGTGTCGATATGAGGTAGTGGGAAATTTTCTTTTAGGCTGGCTTTATTCAAATCTCTATAGTCCACACACATTCGCACTTTTCCATCTTTCTTAGGGACAGGGACGATGTTGGCTACCCAATCTGAGTATTTTACCACCTTCAGGAATCCAGCATCAAACTGCTTTCGAACTTTTTCCTTTATTTTTAGCAAGACGTCAGGCCTCGTTCTTCGGAGTTTTTGCTGAACAGGCTTACACTCTTCTTTTATGCGGAGTCGGTGCACCACGATGTCAGTGTCCAACCCGGGCATATCTTGGTATGACCATGCGAAGACATCTTTGAATTCTTGAAGTAATTCAATGAGGTCTCGCTTCATCTCCGCGGTGATACATGTTCCGATCTTCACCTCTTGTCCTTCTCCTAAACTCACAATTTCGACTGATTCTTTGTGAGGTAGGATTTATTTCTCGTCTTGTTCTACCATCTTCAACAAATCATGAGATAGGTTACAGCCTTGGTCATCTTCAAAATCCTGAGAATCATCCAGACACACATCTTGCTCGAAAAGAAATTCTGAGTCGCTAGCAGTGTCATTCGTATCATTAAAATCTGGGGACCTGTTATGAGGACGAAGGCAGATACAAAGAATCAAAAGAATTCAAGACATTTATTTACGTGATATGATTATGAATGACGAATGAAAGAATATTTAGAAGAATGTTTCAAGAATAAAAGAATTCGAAAGTAATCATTTGTATGGTTATGAATGGAATTGAAAGGACGAGATAACATTTGCTCAAAAATGATAATAACAGTGCATTTTATTGAAATGTCGTTTTTAAACATCGGCCCATTTCATAAAAGATTCTTATTACTCCTAGGCCTAGAGCAATAATTGTGTTTTGGACATTACTCTGAATCCGTTCTAAAAACTACAGGAATCTCTTCCGCAATCCAGTTGTCCAGAACACTTCCAGGCTTGCAGAGGCAAATGCCCGACAAATTCTCTCTTCCGGTCTCTTCTTCGCATATGACGTTGATGTCCAAGCTTTCCAGCCTTTCTTCTATAGCACCCGTCATTGGTGTGTCTCTCTCGGGATGAATAATTCCCCCGGACACAAATGTTTTCAATATATGGGGGAATGTCATTGGTTCCCACTTGATTTCCTTCCCCGTTAATCGAGCTCTTCTTCTTTCTTGCTTCTTTTCCAGCTCTCTTCTCTTTTGTTTTGCATCCGGCTTAAATCCTAAACCGAAGCAGTCTCTCTTGTCTTTCGGCATTGACGTTTTAACCCTTCCTTGCAGATGTCTCCCAAGTCCCTTTCCGGGTAGGGCCCCTATTCCGATCGTCAGCTGGAGGCTCATCCTCGTAGCTTTGGACAATTTTGGCACCAGAATTTTGCTTCCCTCGGCGATGAACATCGCATTAACAAATTCCAAAGATCGAAATGAGCATTCGATTGCTTCGTCATCTGTCTCCAAATAGGGTGCATTATTGCTCACAGTTGCAATAATATCCTCCTCAGCCTTGATCGTTATCAATCTTCCTTCCGATACTAGCTTCAATTTCTGATGCAACGAGGAAGGCACTGCCCTAGCCGGATGTATCCAGGGCCTTCTCAATAAGCAATTGTATGAGGGCTTAATGTCTATTACGAGAAAATCCACCTCATATGTGTTTGGCCCAATCTGAAGAGGTACCTCGATTCTGCCCATCACCTTTCTCTCCGTGCCATCAAATGCTTTTATGATATTCTGGTACTCCTTCATGTGAGAGCTGTCTATAGGTAATCTATTTAGCGTGGTCAAAGGCAGGACGTTCAAAGCCGACCCATTGTCAATCAGTACGCCTGGCAGCGTGTACCCTTTACAGCGCGTGGTGATATACAAAGCTTTAGTCGACCCCATGCCCCCGGGTGGTATCTCGTCGTCATTAAAGAAGATATAATTGTCGGCACTTATGTTGTTCACCAAACGGTCCAGCTTGTTAACGGAGATGTCATTGGCAACGTATGTCTCGTTTAAGACTTTCATTAGCGCGCTACGATGAACTTCCGAGCTTAGAAGTAAGGCCAACACCGAAATACGGGCTGGTTGTTTATGTAGCTGTCTTTGTAAGGGAAAGTTGCAGGTCTTTGGATTATGACCCTCGGTGGCATTTGTATTCCTGCTTCATTATTTTTGGGTCTCGAAATGATTACCACGGGATAGTTAAGCTTTCGATTTTGTGCCGTCAATTCTTCCTCCGATGCACATATATCCCCTTCTACGGGGTTTTCGGTCTCTTCATAGAATTCAATTTCTTTATTGTTCATCATCTTTTTGTACTAGGGCTCTGAACTCCATGCAATCTTGGATTTCATGCCCCACATTTTCGTGAAACTCACAGTAGTTTCTCTCTTCTTTGGATTCTTCCCTCGAGTCCAACACAATTAATCCTCTCTTGGCCATCTCCTTCTATATCCACTTCAACAGGGTCCTGACTTCTGCCACCTCCTATTTGGTCTTCTTGTTCAAGCCTTCACTTATCCCATTCACTCATTAGTCGGTATGATTGGGGAGTGGGTTTCCTGCTACATTGAGCGTGGCTGGGTCATCAAATCTCACAATCCCTACCTTAATGAGTCTTTCAACTACTTTCTTGAACGTAGTGCAATTCTCGATTGAGTGCCCGGTATTTCCCGCGTGGTATTCACATTGGGCGTTTGTGTCATATCATTTGGGATACTGGGGCTGTAGTGGCTCTAGGTAAAAAGGGGATACTACATGAGCGTTGAACAGGTTCTGGTACAAGTCCCTATATGTCATGGGTATAGGGGTGAATTGTGGCATTTCTGTGTTCTTTCTCAAATTGGATTCTTGTCTTACAGAGCTTTGTTGATTAGTAGTCACCGTTTTGGGTTGATTCACGGTAATTGACTTGGACTGTCCTTTGTTGAATGTGCTCGTGTTGTTCACTTCATTGTCCCTTTTCCTTGGGGCTGACTTCCTGGCACTCTCTCCCGACTCTATTTTGCCGCTCCTCACAGCATTCTCGATCATTTCCCCCGTCATTACTATGTCAGAGAAGCTTTTTGTGGCGCTTCCTAGCATATGGGTGATAAAAGGGGCTTTCAAGGTGTTGATAAAGAGCATTGTCATTTCCTTTTCTAGAAGTGGCGGCTGAACTTGTATGGCCACCTCTCTCCACCTTTGTGCATACTGTCTGAAGCTTTCATTTGACTTTTTTTCCATATTCTGGAGAGTGATTCTGTCAGGGGTCATGTCCGTCACATGATTGTATTACTTCATAAAGGCCTAAGCCAGGTCCTTCCATGAGTTAATCTTGACTCGACTCAGTTGATTATACCACTTAGACGCCGCTCCAACCAGACTATCTTGAAAGCAGTGGATTAGTAGCTGGTTATTGTTAACATATCCCGTCATTCGCCTGCAGAACATGGTGATGTGGGCTTCAAGGCAACTTGTTCCATTGTATTTCTCGAATTAAGGTATTTTGAATTTAGGGGGGAGGACTAAATCTGGGACCAGACTCAGATCCTTGGCATCAATCCCTTGATGATGATCCGCGCTCTCCATGGCTTTAAATTTTTCCTCAGCCATCTACAACGTTCTTCTAATTGTTTTTGCGAATCCATCCTCACATTTTTCTCTTCCGCAGTTTCATCCAAGTCGGGAACGGGCAGATAGTTCGGGTTGTTGACAAAGTTAGAGCCTGAGCCGGCTTGAAAGTTCATCGGAATTGAAGCTCCAGCCTGAACTTGCTGGGGTATGATTGTGACCGATGGTTTTTGTAGGTTAATCTTGGGCTTCATCGATACATGCATCGGAGTAAAGCCAGGGGGGTATTGGAGATCTTCATTCGTTTCCTCAACTTGGTCCATGGGGCCCTTTCCCTTATCCATTCCTCCCAATAGCAATTTGGATAACTGGGACATCATTTCTCTCTGGGACTCCATCATTTGCTCATTCATCTCTCGTTGAATCTTGGCTAACTGCTCTTCTATCTGAGACTGCATTTGTTCTTGCATGTCCTTTTGCATTTGCTCCAATTTCTCGAGTCTCTTATCCATTAATTTTTTTCTTGTACCGTAGGAGTGCGTAGTTGGTTGGTTTTCGTTAGTTTCCAGGTTACTGAAATAATTTTTAATTAATTAATTAGAAAACTCTTATGGCCTCTAATGCATAATGATATGATGTAATGCAAATGCATGAATGTAAAGGAGGCATCAATTTTGATTCAATTGCCCTTAGAAAATTTCACTCGAAAATAAAATCTTTTACATAAAGTCGAATTACAAATTAAATTTCGCTCTAACACTTAAAGTCCTAATTTTTCTAAGCAACGAGGCCAGCTCTTGTCCGCGATCCGACTCCAACTCATACTTCATGCTTAGTATGTCTGCTTGAACCGCTAAAGTTTGTAAGTAGTCTGCTACCTCCCGAATTTGGGTTATGACTTCCCCCATAAGGTAATCTCTGTTTCTGACTTGGTCTTGCACATGGTGAAGCTGCTCTTTCCAACGATCCTCGTTTGCCTCGAAAAACTGGATCCGCATCTCACAGTTCTGCAGTGATGCCTCTAACTCTCCTATTCTTCCTTTCATCTCTTCTATCTGGCTCAAGCTTGCCCTCAGCTCTATTGCGGTGTTGCGGTTTTGGTACTGATGCAGAGACTTCTCGAGTTCTGCCACTTTAGCTCTTAGTTCACCTCGCTCGTTTCTGCTCTTCGACATACTCTTCTTTAAAACTTCGTTTCGTGCCTGAGCTTCTCGAAATTTTCTTTCCCACCGATCGGTATTGGCTTTTTCTTCTCGAATTTCGTGGCGCCATTGTTCGAAAGTCTTACCTAAACCCACAGTCCTCATAGATAGGCGCAGCTTCTTGTAGTCTGTCTTCAAGCTGTTTAGGTCTTCTTCGGCCTTAGTTTTTCCTTTTCTCCATTTCTCAGCCTCTGTCCTCTGAACATCAGCATCTAACCTTAGATGCATCTTCTCTTCTTCTAACTGTTCGATCTTCTTCCTAAGCTCCGAACTCTTCTTCTTGAAATCTTGCCTTATAATTTCCAATTCTGATGGGGCGATTTGTAATTGTTCCCCGATAGGTCGAGCATTCTCCAAGCTTGGCCTAGGAATATTATCATTAATCCTCTTCCTAAACCACTCGCTATACTCGGGTGTTACTATGGAACCGACGACAAACCTCTTCATCCAACAAGTTTACTTCCAAGCATCCGATAACTCCCGAACTCTCTTCTTATAATGAGCACCTTTAAATGAGAATTCACTCTGAGCAAGCCCATAGGTCGTGGGTACAAACTACCTCGAATTATATTGCCTCAAGGCTAACAGTGGAGTATACCTGGTAGCTCCCCAAATTCCTAACAATGGTACCCAATCGAAGTTACCACATCGGTACATGATCTCGTCAGGAACCATCCAATAAGCTCTCCACTCGATATCCCCTTCCTTAAGGTTCTGAAGAATGTCCATCCACTTCTCCTCTGAGATATCCTCTCTCCTCTGTATAGCTGCTTCTTCTTTCAGTGGGAAATAACCCTCGAAGAAGACTCAATAGGAAACTTTGTCTACCTTCCAAAAGTGCCCGTGGAACCATGCCATCAATAATTGTGCACATCCAATGAATCGCCCCTTGCCTGTCTTCCTACATGAGCTCAAAGATCTGAAAGTTTCTGCCAATATTACCGGTACCGGTGTGATTCCCTTTTCAAGGCAATCAAACAAGTCAATGACCGCCTCGTCCACGTGCCTCAAAGCCTTAGGAAAGATCACTAATCTGTAGATGCTTAAGGCAAATATATCAACCCTCTTTCTTTCATCTGGATGTGTCAAGATCAAATCTCGCAAATTCTCCCAAGGGATACATTTGCTATCTCCTTTTTGTTGAATCCGAGTAATGACCCAAGGCTCGCTCATCCCAGAAATGCTCATCAGTTTCTTCACGAAAGTCTGACTACTAAAAACCCGAGCATAAGTCTTCCGGACCTGAATTTTGGGACACCTGAGCAAAGTAGTGTATTCCTCCATAGTAGGTACCAAATCCACTTCTCCAAAAGTGAAACACTTGTACGCAGAATTCCAAAACTGCACCAAGGCTTGAAACAAATTCTTATCCACTCTAATGTCTAGCAGGTAGGATACGTCACCATAATTTTGGTAAAACAATTGCTTGATTCCTTCATTCCAACTAGCCCAAATGTCTCTCAACTCTTGCAGCTCGTTCTGTACTACATTGACGCGAGTGAAATCTTGCAACTCCGATGCATACCCTTCTGCCAAGCTATCCCCTCTCTCCGATTGCAGCCTCTCTGACCATGCACGAACAGCCGCATTATCCTCGACTTTACTAAGAAATTCATTCTCCATGTCAAATTTTCTAACTTAGTAATTGAATACGGATTAACGCCTCCTTTAGTATGCAATGTTATGCAAAGAAGACAAAACCAAACAAAACACCGGTTAGTGTCGAATAATAGCGATAGAATGCAAGTACATAAACGATAATTATGATGCATATAGGGGTAAGTACTAAGGCTAGACGCGGCTTCATCCAAGGATGGTTCCTAAGGTTTACTATATGTGGTTTAGTTCTAGAGATAAAGTACCCGAACCAGCAGATTCCTCAATCCTCACCCATTATAGGCTCATATAGATCGAGTTCGGTTCGGGGGGATACATTTCCCTATGACCATGCGGAGATGAAAATCTCACGAAATCATAGGTATGGATGTACCCCGGAAGCAATCCACTAGCCCATGCGGAGGTGAAAACCTCACGAAAGTGTAGTTTCTTACTCCCACTTAGAAGGTGTAACCACAGTGGTCATGCAATAAAATGCAGTGTTCTTTTTTTTAAGACCCGTACTAAAACAATCATACAATCAAATGCAACCAAAAGATACATAATTTTTAAAGTAAATTTTCAGTTTTCGTCAAAAAGACAGTAAATAATTGATTTTTATGGCTCGACTCTCAAATATCCCCAGTGGAGTCGCCAAGCTGTCGAAACCATTCCTCATTTTAAAAATTTTAAAAAAAGGGTAATCGACTTTTGAAAAACAAATGCATGAAGTCGCCACCGATCTTTTATTTTGGTGTGATCGGATCACCTAAAAATTTGGCTATTTTAATAAAACATTTATGATTTACTAAAACAACAATTTTGGTCTACAAAAATTTTAGAAAACGGGCTCGGGAGTCGGTTACCCATGAGGAAGGATTAGCACCCTCACTACGCCCAAAATTGGTACCAAATCGATTAAATACTGTCTTTATGTCTAAGCTTTAAAAAATGTTTTTGAAATGTGATTCCTTTTTTATAACATTTGAGTAACTCAAGTTAGTCATCAAAATTCTCTTGCCTAAGAGGAATATAACATCACATCCAGCACGATAGGACATGATCCTTTAAGCCCTCGAAAACATGATGAATTTTGACTTCAAAAATTTATATGTTGAAAACCGCAAAAGGATGCCCAATTATCTAGTCCAACGAGAGAATCGAAACCCAACACAGTAGGGCACGGTTCTTCGAATTTCCAAACGTTGAACATTGTCTCGCTTTGGAAAACGTGAATGAAATTCCAAAGGGATATTCGATTATTTTGCACAAACGAGAAATTTCAACCCAGCACGATAGGGCACGATTCCCCGAATTGCCGAACGACAAACATTTCCTTCGTTTTTAAAAAGTTTTTAGAAAACATGAACGAAATTCTAAAGAGACATCCGATTATTTTGGGCAAACAAGAAATTGCAACCCAGCACGATAGGGCACGATTCCCCGAATTGCTAAACATCGAACATCGTCTCCGTTTTAAAGAAATTTTAAACGAATAATTATAAACCGGCTTGGAATACACTAATTTAACTTGAATTAGATTTAGAGAATTAGAAATCATAAAGTGATATTTGTAAATTGAAATAAAATAAAAAAACGGGATAATATACATGAGCATAATAGATGCATTAATATAAAATAAAATAAGAGACGAGAATAACAAAAATTAGCTAACACGCGAAATAATCACAGATCAAATATAATGAAAAGTAAAATAAAAACTTAAGTAAATGATATATACGTAAATAAATAAATAACATAAACAATGATAAAAAAAATAATAACAATAATAATAATAATTAATAATAATACAACGTAGAAAATAATGATAATAATATATGAATAAAAATATATATATATACACATACGTATACCAAAAACATATTCATAATAATAGTATTGAATATTAAAAGTATATATATAATAGAGACAAAAATATATGCATAATATAGTATTGAAAGTATTTACATGGGATAATATATAAAAAAAACATATGAATAATGTGATATTAAAAATATATACATAAAAATATAATAACTATATATATATAATATAATATATACATAATATAGTATTAAAAATATATATAATACATACACATTAGAAATAATAGTAATAATGTTACAAAACAATTATTAATAATACTTCATAAATATATATATACATATATATGTTAAAAATAAGTACATATTAATATTAAGATGATGATAATATTAAAATAACCATTGATAACTTTACACTATAAATATATATACATATAAGTATGATAATAGTAATTATAATACTAATACTAATAATAAATACAATAATAGTAGTAAAAATAAACACAATAATAATCATGAAAATAATATAAATAATGTGTACATGAAAAATAATAATGATATGATAAAAAAAATGATACGATATAATAATAACGTAAAGAAAATAAAATAATAATATTTATAATAAAAGAAAATAAAAGAGTGTATTTAAAAGCATATATATAATATTATTGGAACTAATACTAAAAATTAAAGTAGCAAAGATAATATAAAAATCAACTTAAATTAAAAAAGAGACTAAATTTGAATTAAAAACGAAGTTTTGGGGCAAATTTAAAAAATAAAAAAAAGACAAGGGCCTATTTAAATGCGCGTGAAACAACAGAGGGCCTAAAGTGCAATAACCCCCTTTATAAAATGCACAGCATCAGCTAGGATTAAATTGAAAATTGCGACAAATTTTGGTGCCAAATTAAAAATAAAAAATAATTTAATTGCGAAGTAATAAAAAGCGGAGGGGCTAAACGCGCAAATAGCTCCTCCAATGAAAACACGCGGATCCTGAAGTTGGAGCGGGTCGGGTCGCAGGTCGGCCATGGGTTAAGAGCCAAAACGACGTCGTTTTGGCATTAGTGGCTTAAACCCAAAACGACGTCGTTTTGATGGGGCTATATAAGTCAAAATTCCTCAAAAAAACTCATTTTTCCCATTTCATAAAAAAAAAACTAACCCCTTTCTCTCAAACTCTCTCAAGGCCTTCTCCCTCCGACCAAACTCCGGCTCCGTCCGCCGCCATCCGCCGCCGCCGGCCACCGCGCACGGTGGCCGAAAATTTCAAAAAGGGTGTTTTTTTTATGTTTCTTATATATATACCTTGATATATTTTAATACATGAATGAGAAGAGATGGATTCGAATAATAAAATAAAAAAGGAAAAAAAAAGAAAAGAAAAAACCTTAAGCCGGTTTGCACTTCCTTTTTTTGATGGCTTTGTTATTATCTATTTTTTTTTGTATTGCTTGCTATTTTTTTTAAAAGAAAAATCTTCAGAGAGATTACACTTTTTTTCTTCAATCTCTTTTTTTTTTCCGATAAAAAAAGAATCCCCCTCCTTTTACAATATTCTTGTTTTTGTACCCAAAAAAATCCGGGATTTCAAGCTTTTCAGCCGAAATACCATGGATTTGCTATTATCTATTTCCTTGTTTTCTTGCTTCTTTTCTGCCCCCCTTTTTTTTGTTTTTTCTTCTTTTGGCTTTTGCATGTGTAAGTGGAGCAAGTGGAGGTGGCTAGGGTTTTTTCTTCTTCTTTTTTTTACTGAAAATTAGTTAAGGTTGTGGGCTAATTGGGCTTTTAGGGTTTTAATAGTTGGGCTGTAATTGGGTATTGCATTTATTTATTTGGTTTATTGGGCCCGGGCAAAATTTGGGCTTTACATTGCCAATTTAGAGTAATATTCAAAGCTTGGATTATTTTCTGTGTGATTCAAGTTGATAAGGTTGCATATTTGAGTAAGGTGGAAGTTGTGAGGCTAATAGTGTGGTGGTTCATTGGATCTCCTAAAATAGAGGCAAAACCAATCTATATCGCATAAACAAAATATTTGGGATCCCAAGCAGAGATGTTTACGTGTTGATTTGTGTCAAGTTTTTGTAGTATCATACTTGTTAAGATTTTATTTAAATTCTTTCAATCCAAAGCTGATTCATATTATATTTTAAGAAATTTGAAAAAAAATATTTTTTAATATTTAGTAATTATATACTTTTTTTAACATATATATTTTCTTTTATTAAAATTTTAAATATAAACAACTTAACATATTTTTTTAGTATTCCTATTATAATATAGTGCACTTATTTTTCAAATTAAGTGCATTATGATATATATTTTTCTATTTCTCTCGGATAGTTTATGAAAATTTTTACATTTTATTTCTCCAATGCAATATAAATGGAAGTACTCTAGTGCTAGTGTTACACGTACTGAGGCAAAGGTACCCCCATCACCTTACTCTGTTAAACATATATATCTTGGACCTTTGTCAGTGATGTGCTCATTGCAAGATCTACTTTGCTTCATGGACACTTCGCCTGTAATCAAAAGTACACCAATTACTTGTCACACACATACCTTCTAATGAGTCACATCAAATTTTATTACCAACCTAACAAGAAACTACCAAATTATAGGCTTGCCCATCAGAGGACATGTTATGTAGAAAGGTCAATATTATATATGTCTCTCCTAACTCTTTGGTAGGAGATCTTCTTCTCCTTTAGCAACAACTGTCTTTCTCTCCCCAACTTTATAGTATCTCAATCGACTCTTCCTCTCTTCATGACTCTTTGCCCACTTATGGTGAATTGCCTTCTCTCCCCAACTTTACAGATCTTAATTGCCTCCTCTTCTTCTCTTCATGACTCTCTGCCCACTTAGGGTGAATTGCTTTCTCCTCTTCATCCATCATCTCATCTCCACCACATGTTCATCATTAACTACTAAATTTTCATCCTAACTTATTTTTCTTAAGCTTAGTTGAAGATTGTTGGTGTTGTTGCGAAAATCGTAGTTTAGACCTTTAAAAAAAAGTTATGAAAAAATATTGTGAAAAATGGTACTATTAAATTAGTAGTAGTAAAAAATGATTATAAATATTATTTATTTTGAACATTTATATGAAAACCAATTTTAATATTTTCTTCAAATTAAAATAAACTAATTACATCATATGAATGCTTCATTTTTAATAATTTTAGAATTTGTGCTTCATTTTTAATAATTTTAGAATTTGTAAATATAGAATAAGTGAAATAATATTTTATATTTAAAATGAATTCTAAAGTATACTTTTATACAAGTTATAAATATTTTTTTAAAAAAATAAAAGTGTTTTTATAGTAAGATCAAACTCTAACAAAAATCAAGTAAGCAAACCAAAATTAATCCAAGTCAACAAGCTTATCTCATACACCCGATCCTAGTGTCCGTCCTAATCCTAGCATTATCAATAAAAAACTTAAAAAATAGAATTTAAACGAGGGATGAGATCCCACATAGTTCGGTTTGCATAGAATAAAGCTTCCCTAACTTAAATATGCACTCAAAACATGATTTGATCCCACACAGTACGGTTTGCATAGAATAAAGCTTCCTTTACTTAAATATACACTCAAAACATGATTCGTGAACATAGAAACACCTTGCGGTTTAAAACAACCTTTTACCTAGTGTCTCACTAGTGGTTTTAAAAAACCTCGCGAATTAACTTGGGTCATAGGTGTGGTTCTAGTTGGGTTGACCGCATATTTTGGCATAATAGGTTATTCCTTACCTCGAGACCAAATTGGTTATTGGGCAGTCACAATCATAATAAGTATTTCGAAAGCTATTCCGGTAATAGGATCACTTTTGATAGAGTTATTGCGTAGAAGTGCTAGCCCGAGACAATCCACTTTAATCCATTTTTATAGTTTACACACTTTTATATTACCTCTTCTTACTATTGTATTTATATTTATGCATTTCCTAATGATACGTAAGCAAAGCATTTCTGGTCCTTTATAGATGTCACACCCCGAAATTGGGGTTAAAAGGATCAAGGTTTGTAGGATGAGTTAGTGGTTCTGGATAGACTTTTATGTTTATCTTTGCATTTTAAGGTCAGAATGAGCTTGTTGGTTTAGTGGTAAGCAGTTAGCTAACCACTTGATCTTGTGTTTGAATCCCTATGTGTGCAATCAGAGATTATTATTATTTTGTTATTTTTATGTTGTATAGCTAAGTGGTTGAGTTTAATTGAAATTAAGTTTAAATGTGTCTATAGGTGTAGTGGGAATCCTAATTTTAGAAAAAAAATCCTCAAATTGTCTCACGTTCCCACTCTCTCTCATGTAAATATCTTTTCACACTTTTCTAATTTGAGTTTTGGGATTCTTTTGCTATGGTATGATTGTTTCTTTCTTTTCCATTATCATTCTCGATTTTTTTTTATTTTGTTCTTCTCTACTGTTGATATACTCCAAAGTTCTAATAGTTTTAAGTCGCTCCATTTGTTCCAAGATTATTATCAATTGCCGCTTCTCAAGACTTCGTTTGTTCTCTTGTTTTCGTTTAATCAGGATTTTAAGGGGGAAAAGGGTAAGTATTGCTGTTTGAGTTTTAATCAATTGTCCTCGGATCTTTCTATTCTGTTACGACAGAAAACTTTCTTAGTCTTTGTATATTTGTGAAATTAATTTTTAGATTGATTTAGTGAAGGTGCTTTAGTTGATTCTTAGGGCCTTGAAAATGCATTTCAGGTGTGTTTCTTGAACACTCGTAATCGAGGGTGAATTCGATGTTAATTTCCGTGTTTTACAACAAATTTGGGTGTGATTTTTAGACCAAACGGGCGATCCACACGGCTGTGTGCCGCTTAAAAAGTTAGGGTAATTTTCTTGTCACACGGCTTGGGGTGAGTCACATGGGTTAACCACACGGCCGTGTGACCTCTGTTAGGGATTTTTTTCAATTGCACACACTCTGGGGAGTTTCCACACGGCCTGAGACATGGTCATGTCTCCCCTGCTTTCTAAATTGTGTAATTTGTTACATGGTACAAAGAGTTACACGGTCTGTCCACATGGTCGTGTATCTAAGTCACACTATCGTGCCCCTCAGCCACACGACTGTGTACCCCTGTCACATAGTCTGAACCTCCCACACTGCTTGGCCACATGACCATGTGGTCCTATTTTTTCAATTTTTCCACTATTTTTACAAATTGATTCGTTTTAGTCCTTGAGTGATCCCTTGCATGTTTAAGCCCTTGTAGGAGTGATTGGGACACTATTTCTGGTTGTGGAAGGTCTATGAAAGGCATATTACTATTAGAATATTTATACATATATGTGTGTATTTATAAGATTTAATTTTGTTATTCACATAGGTTGTTTATATTACATGGTCTACTAAACTTGATATATGAAAATGTCTGGATGTGATAATTGGAAACTGTGTATATTGTTGATTCTGTTAATTTGTAATTGGTTATGAGTATTGGAAACTAAATATGGGTGTTTGATTCAATATATTTGTGTGCATTGAGAGTTTTGCACATGCATTATGGTTGGGATTTGATTCTGAAGAGAAGGAAGTTTGTTTGGTAGTTAAACTGCGTTGATATAATTTGGCGGTAAATCCGCAACAATGTTGGCAGGTTGGCTACATTACAATCAAGTGACACATGACCATTGTAAGGTGTGTATTGGTTGGATGGATCCACCATGATCCAAATTTGATGTATGGAGGATGGAAGGGTCCAGAGTACCCTATTTGGTGTGTGAGAGATTGATGAAGATAGTGTGTAGCGGTTGGATAGGTGGTGCCATATCACATTTGAATAAGATTTGCATATATTTTTAGTGATTAAGTACTATGATGCTCTACTATGTTGTGATTTCTGATTATGATTTGAATTTGACTATTGTATGTTTAATCAACTGTTGTTTTTGTTTTGGTTACTTTTGTTTTAAACTCACACTGAGCTTCGTAGCTCATCCCCTTAGTTTTCCTCTTTCAGGTAACTCACGTGGTTAGTTTTCAGATGCAGCAAATCATAGTTCTCGAAGTTTCAAGTTTCGGTTTGTCTTAAATAAAGTTTTTTTAAGATTTAAATATTAAGGTTTAGATGGATTTGTAAATAAGTTTTAAGTGAACTGCGATATGGGTTTCCGGTTTTGAGTTAGCTTTAGCATTTCGTGCATGAACATTTATTATCGAGACTGTTGTTTTCTTAAATAATTGGTTAGGTTTTAAGTGATTGTTTATGGATTTCCAATCAAGGTAAAAGGTCATATTTTTACGTTGCAATACTAATTTTGAAACTTCAGTTAACAAAATTTCTAAATCCGGTTTGGGTACAAAGTTAAAATATAAGTTGTTAATTTGGTTTTAAATTAATTTATGCAATGATTAAATTAATGTTGGTAAGTGTAAAATAAATTTAATGCTAGATTTCGTTAAACATGAGAAAAGAGGTTTTTTGAAAAAAAATTAAGAAATTTGAATAGAGTTTTACTTTGGGCCATTCCAGTGGCCAATGTAACCTCCAAAATTTAGTTAAAACTTTTGGATCAAGTTTTGATATGTTATAGTAGAGAATATAGACCATAGCTATATTGTAACCAATCATTGCTACAAATATAGATTATTGAAAAAAAAAGATGTACTTTGGATATTTCCTTTCAAATTCACAATATTCTATTATTTATTTAATATGACATGAATAGTTGAAGGGAATTCTTCAAAGAGAAAATGAATTATGGGGAGTGTGTAGCTTGAACATGTTCGATCGAATTGAGTAAAAAAAAATTCAAATTAAGTGAGTTAACGAGTCTTATTTTCCTAATTCGATTTTAAAAAAATTCAAATCAAATCGAGTGAAATAAAATTTAAGTCGAGTTAAATTTAAAAAAATTAAACATGTCAAAATTAAAATTTTCTTACAATATAACTAATTTATTTGAAAACATATATATTTGAAAACTTTTTCAAAGCAAAATAAGAAAAAAAAAATATTTACTATGATAAATTTAATTTATTAATTAACTTATTTCGGTCCCAAATTATTATTCTAAAATTTTTTAAATCTTAATTTTATTTATATAATAAATCGAATAATTTAATTTAATTAACTCAAAATTCAATTTTTTTTCAATATTCTCAAATTGAATCGAATTTTACAAAGCTTTTTAGAATTGTTTTACCCACCGAAAAGAGGATTTTAACCACCAAAAGCGGCGTTGATGGATGAATGTTTTAATTAATTTGTAATATTTGTTTTTTTGTTATTTCAGTTTGAATGTATTATGAACCGCTACAATTATTAGTTACTTTTCAAAGTTTTAAATTTAGAATTAGAAATAAACCTTTATTTGCAAAGAGAAAAAAGGAAACTTTAGTTGGGAGCAAATCCAGGATAGCTTTCCGACCGGTAGTAAGGCGTAAGCTTTTCCACCAATAACATCGTTTAGAAATATGAAAGAGATTCTAATGGAAGGGACAAAATGAAAAGGTAAAAGAGGGCAAAGTGAGCTGGAAACAAATTTGTAAGCCAAAAAATTAAGCTTGGGTCTTAAAGGTATAAACAGTTGAACAATACATGTGTAATACAACACCATTGGGTCATTCTAGTTGAAGCTGGTTCATGGCGTATAGCCTAGATCAATGATTAGAAGATTTGTTATGCATTTGCCATTAGCTCAGAACAGTAGCTTAGATCAATGATTAGAAGATTTGTTACGCATTTGCCACTAGCTTCCCAGGCTTTTCAAGCAAGGGGCTGGCCAATGCAAGGGTAGAGGTACCTTGTGAGTAAAGTTTAGCATGAAATAAGGCCAAAGGCAATCAAAGTGCCTTGGAGTAGGGTCATTTGGTGCCCAGTTCATATTCCCAAGCATTCCTTTATATCTTGACTGGCTACACAAGATAAACTAAGGGCTTAAGGGATGAATATTGATGAAAATCATGCAACATGCAAATCAGGGCAAGAGACAACGGATCACTTGTTTGTAGAATGTTTTCACTCTAGAAGAATATGGAATGCGGTGTTGCAACTTTGCACATCGCAAAGAGACCTAGGAACAACAATGGTTACATGCAAAACTGAAAGGAAATACTTCATTACAGTAGTTCTTAAGCTGGCTTGGAATGCTCATGTTTATTGGATATGGACGCAGAGAAACAGTAGGCAATTTAGAAGCCAACAAAGATCTGATTAAATAATCAACTATTTTCATTAGATGATGTATAGGTGATTGTTGGTTGTACAGATGAGTAGTCTGATGTAATTTTTCTAGGCATACTGGATATATATTCACACCCAACACTCACACTTGAGTCTAAATAACATAGATGAAAGTATAAGCTTTGGCTAGGATCAAGGAGATCATGTATGCACCTAACCAAAAAAGAATCCCTCCTATCTTCATTTCTTGTAGGAAGAGATGGGAGATCTTTAAGGTAATTAGCATCTGTAATGAAAACCAGTAGACAAAGATGAAGGGCAAAATCCTTAGATTATCCACTAACAGAAAGTTTACATGCATCTGCAGGCCAAAACAAATCTAGTGACTAGTGAAAGCCAAATTGCTGAATTGGCTAGCGGAGAGTCCCATCTCCAGAAATAAGAACATCACAATGTTAAATATGTTTCTCAAGGGAAAAGGTAAATTATAAAACCTAACAGAGTAGGCCAATAGCACAACTGATCTCCAAATAGTAATAACCAATAGCCTGACATTTATCAAACAAGCTAATGCAATTTCAATGAAGAATTACAAAGGGAAAGTCGAATAAGTTGCATCATCTAAATAATGAACAGCCAAAAAATTTATAATCCTGATCTAAAATGGAAAACGCCAGAAAGAGGGGCATGATTGCAGTAGTATTTGCTCCAATAGATCTATAAGAACCACAAACTGAAGATACACAGTGATTACTAAGAGAAAGATGAGTAATTTGCTAGCATAAATGTTACTATGCAGTGGTAAACTTTTAAAAAGTAAGTAAAGAGATCAGCATATTTATGCTAATAGTAGGAAACTCCAGGGAATTTATGGACCTAGGCCTCTAACATTGTCTAAGGGTGCCTAAACCTGCTCACATTACCTTTCAGTACCCATTCCCATGACTCAGACTTGAATGCTGGATAGGGCTACGTTCAACTTTTTGTATTTGGAAGGTCATATCCTAATATCTGTGTGTAGATTATTTGAGCCAAACATAGATAATTCAAGAAAAATGAAAAGTCAAAGCAACAAAAACATGACATAGAATAAGCAAGATGGTTCGTAGCAATAAATGATTTAAAACCCACCTTAATTCTCTTTTCTATCCATAACAAAACTTCAATATTCTCAATACAAGTTCCACTACAGCAGTTGAACCTTTATTCCTTTGTTCACAAAATATGGCAAGGAATTCTTACTCTGCAATATGTACAAACTTTGACAAAAGCATGATAGCCATTACCTAAAGCTTGGAAATGCCTTTGAACTTCCCAAAACCTTCATCTAACGCCTATCATTGTTACTCCAACTCAAGTGTGAATATTGGATTTTTCTAAGTTTTTCATGTATTCATATCCCTATGTCAGACATGAGTGTTGGGGATGAGTACTTAAAAATCTTTAACTATCTCTACTATCATACTTTTGCCTAAGTTCTCAAAAGGCCACAACTCAAAACTTGGAATGGATAACTAAAATAATATGAGAACCAATGTTATCTGGACCCGAGTTATGCGTCCAACACGAACATATTCATTCTTTCTAAGTGTCAAAGAAACATAGATGAGAGCAACACATCCATAAAATCAACTTAAATTTCTACTTCCTCACAAAAAAAAGGCAACATGAAAGAACAATCTAGGTATGAAGAAGCTTCCTTATTTGCATACCTATTCAAGTTCCACCTCCTTTACCACCAAAAGGCCCAGATTATCTTTCAGCTAAATAGGCTAAAAAGAGCTAAGCTTAACAACAAAAACAATCATAAAATTCAACAAGAAGAAGGAAAAGCATAAAATAAAAAGAGAACCCCATTAGCAAATTCCCACATGCCATCCCAGACTGTTTATTACATAACTACAAAAATAAATAAATAAAATCATGCGCTAAAAGAACTCAATTTATTCTCTCAATAAATCAAAGTTTATTCTTTTCTGAAGGAGCTAGAAATAGTGATATAAGTATGTATATGGTTAAGAAGAGGGTTTAAAAATCCATGATGCTTTTGACCTTTGGAGCATAGAGGGAATAGAGGAGAGATTGTCTTTTGGCAACTTCCAACTGAGCTTTACCGTTGGAGAAAGCGGCGGACAGCTGAGAAGGGTCGCGTAAGTTCTTGTTGTCTCGAAACGCATCCATGGTCCGACGTTTAGAGTACTCCCTTATGTTGTAGTCGCCGAACTGACGCGCCACTCGCAGCAGTGAACGGTAAAGCTGAAGAACCTCTCTTCTCATCGGCACACCTGCCCCCGACGCGGCCATTTGCTTTTCTATTTTTTTAAGATCTTAATTTTATCACAGAGAAGAACGAGAGATTGAGTTGAGAGACTGCGTTTTCTCAAGTTATACCGTGGAAAACACAGAATCTTCATGCTCCGCCTCAAAAAAACAGATATTGGTTTTTCGGAGTTTTTTTTTTAAATTAAAAAGAATAAATTAAAAAAAACTTAAAATGAACAAATTACTTAATTATTGATAAAAATTAAATAATTTAATCCCAATTCCATTATAAAATTATCAACATAAAATCTAAAAAAATATATCTAATAAGATTTGAAAATTTTCACAGTGTTTTAACTAAAACATCCTTTATTTTTATATTAATTTTTAATAAACATATTTTTATATAATTTTCACCCACTCCTAAATATGTTATGATTTAATTATATATATAAAATAATATATATTTACATAAATTAATTTAGTATATTAATGATTCGTAATTTATAATTTTTGAATTTATCCATATCATATTCGGACTGCATTACTTTTTTCATAGCCTCATGTTTAGATGATTGAATTTATAGTCTTTCTATTTACAATTAAATTAAAATTAAAATAATATTTTATCATATAATCAATATATCAATCTAAGTAAGGTGAACTTAATATGGATTGTAAAAAATAGAACGTCGATAATGACAATTTATCGTAAAGAAAAAAGAAAGAAGAATAAAAAACGCACAGATTTTTACGTGGAAACCCTTTCGGGAAAAAATCAACGGCAGAGAAGAATATAATTCATTATGTCGAATTCAAATAATTACAAAAAGGAGTAGACTATATCTACTTATAGACTTGTGATAATACTCTAGAACGACATATTTTATGTGCTAATTGCATGTTTATTTTGAGTATGATCCTACTAATTTGGGTTATTTTATGGTCTTTTATCTTTTAGGGACTAAATTAAAGGAAAAAGCAAATTCAAAGGCGAAAAGCGTGAATTTGGAAATAAAGTGGGCCAACATGCAAAGTAAGAGAGAAGTGGTGCCGAAAATCCAAAGTGTGGAAGACTTTTTGGGGCCAAAATGCAAAAGAAGAGATTTTATATCACAAGACTCTATTTAATATTTAATTATATTAGGATAATTATTAAGGATAATTATTTAGATTTAAATTTAGGATTTATTTTTATTTATCTTTAATTATCTTTAATAATCTTTAATTATTTGTATTTATCTTTTAGAATTTAATTAGGAATAGACTAAGTTTCTTAATACTATAAATAGAGGATGAAGTGACACAAATTTTGTCCATCTTTTGTTGTAAACACTCTCTCCTCATAAATTTAATCTTTTTGTTCTTTCCATATTTTCTTTCAATAAAAATTCTCTTTTCATTATTTTTGTTTTTCCCCAAAAATCATTAGCCACTAAATCTAATCTAGCCAAAAGTTGTCAAAATTCTCTAAAAAGATTCATGAGGTTTAGAATCTGTGCTTAGCCTTCTCAACAGGGTATTCATCGTTTCTCTGCGGTACAGGGCTGACGCTTTCGTCCATATCCCTTAATAGGTGATCTTTTCAACTTGTGCAAGAAACGGCCGCTTTGTACGTTTTGGGAAGGTTGCACAGTCGGTTCGTTGGCTTTCTGCGTCAGAGGTTGGCGAGTCCAAGAGACAAAATGGCGTGGTATTCGCCATTGGGAAGTGATGATCTAGAAGATAATCCTACAAAAGTGATTATTGGCTAGAGTCAGGTTCCCCCAAATCTTAAGTCTAAATTCTTGGAGCTGGTGGTCGTAGGCGTCCTCTTCCACTATAACTGTCTTACTCTGCTTGAGAAGGGACACTTAAAAGCTAAGGATTGAACCCAAGGCAAATCGAGACAATTGGAGGCTGGAAATCAACCATAAGAAATCTTTTTCTCAACTTTATTTTTACTTTTAATTTCTAAAATTTCAATTCAACTTTTAATTTCGTTTTTATTTTATTTCACTCCCAGATCAAAACTTTAAAAATCTGTTTTTTTTTGTTTTTTTTAGGAACTTAGGTTTTCTTGGGCACGATTCTGCCTAGGATTTTGAGAAACAAGCATTCGTACTGTGACAACCCTATTTTGACCCTAGTCGGGAAGTAGTTTCGGGACCACAAAACCGAGACACAGAAAAATAATTAAATGTCATATTCCATGTTTATTGTGTGTGCACATGCATATATGAAGGTTTTATGCTTTAATTTTGACAATTGAATATGAAATTGTAAATAGGACTTATGTGTGAAAAATGTGAAAGATGATGGGTAATTTTTAAAAGTGGTTTATAATAAAGGTACTAAAAGGAATGGTTTTGCATGTCAAATTGCCCATTTTATTGTTGGTGGCCGGCCATGTTGCTAGTTAATAAATAATATATATATTTTCTATTATCAATATGTTAATTAAATGGCCTTTATTTATTGAATAATAACAAAAGAATAAAGAGAACATGGGTGATAAAAACAAAGTGTTCATCTTTGTTTCTTTAAGAACCGAATGTGAAAGAAGATTAGGGGAGGAACATCATTCGGTCATCCTAGTCTTAATTAAGGTAAGAAGTTTTGGTTAATTCTTGAAATTTTAGTTAAATTCTAGTAAATTACTAAGTTCCTTATTAGACCCATGTTAAATTTTTGATATTTGGTGAATGAATATGGTTTTCGGTCATGGTAAATAATAAAGAATGTGGTTGTTGTTCTTGTTAACTTGGATGAATTTTGGTGGATAGGTGTTTGAATCAAACAAATGATCATGTGTGTACACTAGATGCTAAGTGAGAAGAATCGGTCATTATATTAGAGGCCATTGCCAAATATGAACTTAGTTATTGTGAGTGATGAGTGTGTTTTGAGTTGATGAAAAAAAATGCTTAAAAATGTGTTATAAGCAAATTATATGCTAAGCTAAGGTTGTTAAATTATCAATTTTTCTTCCTTGCCGAATATGTGTTTATGTAAATGAGTAGTGCTATACACATATGATCTATTTGGTAATAATCGCATTGGCTACACTAGTGTATAAGAAAACGAAGTAAACTATGTGAGTTTTGCTTATGTATGCAAAACTAGTATAAGATGAATGATCGGTTACTAGGGTTATAAAATCATTTTGAGTTGAGTTATAAGTGACTATCGTGGCTTGATGAGTTCTTACCATTTTCAGTTACAAATAAGTATAAAGTTTGAACCATGGCATAATTATAAATATTAATACATATTGAAATTGTTATGTGATTGCCGAATGTGAATTATGAGTAAACAATATGGGTTAAGATATTAAACAAATCTATTTGTATTTATTAAGCTAAAGAGCAAGGAGGATCGAAGTCGGATAGGGGAAAAGATAAGGCAATAGAGTAGCCAATCTACTACCGTTTCAATATACCGAGGTAAGTTTTTAAGTAGGCTCTTCTAGTATACATAATTAAAGATGCCTATAAGAATATGGTAAATGAATCGAAATTTTTGGTTGGCACTTGAATAAAATTGTTCATTAATTAATGTGGGTATGCGATTCATAGTGAGGATCATTTGGAGTTAAGCAGTAATAGTGTTATGAACATGTGAATTTGAGTATAACTTTGGAGTTGAAATGTGAATGATGATATGTATATTGATAGAATCTATCCGGACTAAAGGTCCGCAGGCTATGAGTTGGAAAAAAAATATAACCGGGTTAAGTCCCGAAGGCATTCGTGCGGGTTATTATAACTGGGTTAAGTCCCGAAGGCATTCGTGCGGGTTATTATAACCGGGTTAAGTCCCGAAGGCATTTGTGCTGGTTGTTACATTCGAGCCAAATTCCGAAGGTATTTATGTTTGGAAAGGTGCGACTCTGTCGTAATAATTCCGATTAATGTGCTCATAATCCCTAA